>NC_056732.1:1879366656-1879644996 GCF_019279795.1 Protopterus annectens
ATAAATGAGAGAGCCTCTGGAAAAGTGTTATAATTCTTTAATAAAGGTATAATTCCTGGAGTGTGTCTGTGTCCTTTTATTTGATATGTTGTTGTACTCTTGCATTATAGAAATAGTACTGTTGTATTAAGCGCTGTTAACACACAGTTGGGTAGGCCCATATAAAGTGGATGAAGGGAGTGCCAGTAGCTTTTAAGTATATTTACAGTCCTCAACTGTTGGTTCATGCCCAGCATGTACAGGTTAATCTGGCACATGAGTAGCTTGGTTTTGTGTTCCCCAGAAATGTCATTGTGCTGGCAGAAATGTAGGGAGCTGTTAACATATAACTGATAATTTCACCCAAACATATCTAGATAAGTATATGAAAGTAGAGCTGTCAGTGTACCATCTCAGCAGTAGTGTATCTGAATAACTCAAAAATATGTAGCAGTAACATCTGCATCCCGGACAGTTTGTATGTCAGATACAGCCCATGTATGTAAACATCTAGCAAAACCCATTTCCCAATTTAATGATAATTGGGTAGTGTAATAATACATGTAGGGGACATATAACTGCAGTTAATAGGAATGTAGTGTAAACTAGAAGGATATATAAGTTGTTAATGGAGCTATCGTTTTCCTACTGTATGTGTATAAAAAATGCTGTTCCACACCTAAATGGGTATGTCTAATCTCAAAACATTTGTTGGGACATATGTCCTTCTGGTTTATAAATATCTGCATTTATTTCAATGTATGTGACCTGTTCGAATATCACAATATTGGTGGCCTGTTGCCATCAATTAAACCTGCATGCTGTTGTAATGTCCACTGTTCTTCTATATATGCATGTGTCATGCTTGCTGTTCAACTGTTCGAACTCTGGTGTGTTGGGTTAATGGGAATACTTCTGCATGCTGTTATAACTAATTGGGAATGCTGTTGACTGTTACTAACCCATATTTTCATTAAATCCTCCTAAACATAGAACGTATGGAAAGGCCGGTCCCAGAGGACCCACCTGTCCCACCTCAGCTGGCAATGGCACCTGGCAACAGCAGGTCCGGTGCCCAGCCTGGGACCTCCTCCTCTGTTGGCCCTGTGTCACCTTCAGGTGGAAGTGCTGCAGGGGATGGGGCTCATCCCCCCGTGCAAGCGTGGGCTGAGGAGGGCCACCTATTACCCTCCGAACGGGTCCGGGCTGTGGTGCGTAGGGAGATCAAGCGTTCTGTCGCTGATCCTCTATGCCAGCTTCAGGCACAAGTGGCATGACTCACGGATGAGCCTGCCCCTCCTACGCAGCCCCCAGAACAGCCACCCTCTGGGCTGTGAAGGAGCAGTGGTGACTGCCCATGGGTGGGGATCTCAGTTCCACTGTTGCCATCTGTGGGCTCATGGGCTTGCGATTTCCAAACATCCTTCCCCGTCAATGGTGTTCACCCACCACGTGTCATATTCCGCCCCTGTATGCATCTTGTTTGTCTTGTCTGTTTACCCCCACAACCTACCTCCCCAAATATACCTACTTCCCCTACCCCACATTCCACTCTCACCTGAAAAAAAAAAGGGGCAATCTGCTCCCGAAAAAAAATTATGCCCCATACATAGCTGCCCATTTTGCACACATGTCCGCTGGACACATAAACTGATATTTAATTGGCAGTACAACATACTTTGTTATCCTCACCCCTCTCTCAGGAGTGGAAGGTTTCATATTTCCCTCCAAATTTATTGCATATGCACAGCTGTCGCTGTTAAAGAAATGGGCAGCTATGGACCTTCCCTACACCCATCCTGCACATCCGACCTGTTTTCCCTACTGTCTTTCCCTCTTTGTGCCCCTTTTTCACCACTCTCCTATCTCCCCATTTTCTTTTCTTTCAAAGAAATGAGCGCGGGGATTAGCGAGAGTAAGCACTATTAAGCAGTAGTTAGCGGGTTTGCGTGAGTGTGCGCTTGTGTGCACTTAGCTAAGCATTGCTAAGCATCATGCAAATCCATGTAAACCCGCTTACAACTTCTTAAAAGTGCCTTAGTCACTCTGTATGTCAGGGCCCTTGTTCTGCTCAGCAGCAAAATAAAATGCCTCTGTGAGTCTCGAACCCCGGACACACTACACTGCATGAAGTACCACTAAGCCACGGTAGACATACACCAAGTTGGTGCTGAAATAAATATATCATGCATCAGAATGAGTGAATGTAAAGGAAAAATAGGAATGCCATAACACACAACTTTTTCTGTGGAACTTTACCAGCAGTTGTTGTGGAATTGCATTACATGACTGTGATAAGAGAACCAGCCATTCTAGCAGGAAATAATCATACAGCAGCACTTTACAACCCCCACACAGTATCATAGCAGGACAAACAGTCGCATATCTGATTAGGGCAGAGGACATACATCCCAACTGTGACTAATTTTCAGGGATGTCCCTAATTTTGAAACATATGTTAGCTGTGTCCCTCTGAATCCCTCTGAAAAGTACTGACATTAGGCAGAAAGGTGGGGTATTATACTTAATGAATAATGACAATATGTAGGAGTTAGACATGCTTGTACTTCAGAAAAGGTGTAGTAATCCATATGCACTGGTTCTCTCGAAGTCTCCACTTACTATCTCTATTATTTTGAAGGTGTACCTCACTTTTACCTACCTTTCCCTGACTCTGTTCGAATATGTACCTGAGTATTTCAGAGGGCTGGCAGAGGCAGAAACACACAGGCATATCAGCTTTTCTGCTGTTACACACTGTGCAAATAGCTTTGGAAGGAGTTCCACAAGCATACCCTTATGTAGGAGTACAACACTGAAATACCAAAGGATGTAGCCATGTACTGATAGCAACTGACTGTAACAATGCCATTGTTCCAGTGCTGAAAACACCTGTGCGTTGCACAGACAAAGAATAACAGGCTAACATCTGGCTACCATCTGGACAGGTCCACAGATGGGAGCTATGCAGACAGGCTACTTGCCTTGATAAACTAACAGGTACACAGCAACCCTTTAAGTCCAGCAAGATAACATTCACACAATAATACATAATGCTCTCTGTACGTCTGCATCCCTACCCAAATGTACAATATACCTGTGTGTTCAGGGTCTACCAAGGATGTAGGTAGGCATACTTAGTACTGGAATTGTCCAGTTATCATGAACAGACTGTGCTAATGTCAACACTAAAAAAGCACAAACTGTTCAGAAGTGAGTACATTAATATTCACTGTATAGCAGTTCACAAATAGTTCATGTGCCAAAAGAATACATCTCAATAACTACTTTTGTATGGCAGTTAATTGTATAAGTAGAAAAGAAACTACATACTCCCACGTATCTTGTGTTAGCATTTGCAGGGTGTGAGTACAATTCTACACTGACAAGTGTGTACTGGAAGTGGCAACATTCAGGTCTGAGTACAATATTTAAATCACTGGCTAAACCCCTAGCTTCAGATATAAGAACTATACCAAGGTGTCCACAGCAAACAAGTATGAGCCCCACTTTGGAAAGCTGAAAGGGCTATGCCTACCTGACTTAGCAATTTACCACACAGCAGTCTGCATGCAGTTACCAAATGGTGGGCACCAATTGGTGCAGAGGCCATCACATGCACATGTGCAGATACCTATAAAAGCAGGCTGTACTTGCTGCCCACACATGCAATCACTCCATTGCAGACACTGAGAGAGAGAGAGAGAGAGAGAGAGACACTAACAGCAAAAGCAAACAAACAAAAAAAAAGGAACACGGAAATTAATAATACCAACACATACAAAGGAAAGGTATGTAGCAGATATGTATTTACTGGCATGTAGTAGATGTTTTTGAAGAGTACTCTACATACTTTGAAACATCCATATGTAGCAGCAGTACATATCTATGCACAGATGTCCAGCATAGATACTGCCATGGACAAATCAGTGTGTAGCTGTGTGTAGGGGGACATAACTGTGACATATGTAGCTCAGCATTAAATGTCAAACATCTGATCCATGTTATCTGTATTCTGTACAGTAGTGTGGACAATGGCTGTTTGGGGGAGTAGGGTAAACAGTGACAAAAACATGGATGTGACAGAGTAACACATGCATGATAGTCATATTAATGTGTAGCTTAGCATTGGCAACTGATGTACCAGGCTAGTATGCTAATCTAGCATTTGTAGCTATATACACACCCTCTAATATTACTGTGTGCTCACATGTGATACCTGTTCATGTTGCAGCAAGGCCCAATAGGTCAGCCATGAGGTCCAGGGACTTACAACAGTGTGGACCTTGTGTGTGTATGGCACACACATACGGAGCGATATATATGTGTCAGATATATTAACATCTGTATATGAGCAAGGGACATACTGCAACTGTATGTGAAGGGTGGACATATATATGTTGGTGAAGGTTGTTATGTGCATATTTGAATGTAGGTTGTAGTGTGTAGCAAACAAGACAGCATACAGTGCTGGTGTATGACATGCGGTGGTTAAACACTGTGGGTGTGATTTGTTAAGTTTGCAATGTTGCAGCCAGTGAGGCCTGCTAAAGCTACATGGGCTGAGAACACCTTCAATGCATTTCTCACAAGACTGTGCAATATCATTACATTATTGTATACCTCACATCCTTTGCATAATTGATATTCCTACCATGAAATGTGGACTGTATATGTGCCTATATGTATATGTACACCAATGGATGTGTATATGTATGTATGTATGTATATATATATCTATATATCTGTCTATATATATATATATATATATATATATATATATATATATATATACAGAGAGAGAGAGACAGAGTCATATTATAGTGGCTCAATGCCAAAAATTGCATTGTCATCCCTTTTGGTAAAAACTCGGTACCCATGAACTACCACATAGGTGGTAGTCTACATAACACCGAAAGTGTGATAAAAGATCTTGGGACACAGGTGGACAGTAGTCTCCCCTTTGATGATCACAGTGCCACACTAGTCAAGAAACCCTTCTATGTGGCACACCTCATCACAAAAGGCTTCTCATCCTGGGAAAAAGAGGTCATTGTTCCCCTCTACTCATCACTCATAAGACCCATTATAGAGTACAACGCTCCTTTTGGTATGTACCTCACAAGACATCTACAACAACTGGAAAGGCCACAGGCATACCTCACAAAGAGGATTACCGGCCTCAAACACATGCCCTATGCAGACCGTCTCACAAAATGCCAGCTTTACTCTGTCGCATATCGCCTACCCAGAGGTGATCTCTGCCTAACATACAAAGCTATGTCAAACCCACAGCTGTTGGACATGCTCCATGTAAAGAAATCCCAATCCCTCTGAGCTACATGCTCTAGGGATCTAAACCTTGTCACCACAATAAACAGAACATGCTGGAGGGAAGGATTCCTATCTCAGAGACTTCCCATACTCTGGAACAAACTAGCTATCTATAGCAAACAAAGCTCCTCAGTAGCACTCTTCAGGAATAATCTTGATGATTGGATGGGAGATAGGTAATACACCCCGAGAATCACCTCTGTGGCTCTGCTTGACAGGGGCATAGGAAATTAATTTCCTTGGGTGGCAAAGGCCAGGGTATGATTTGGCTAGGCTTATATGGGCCCTAGGGCCAATAGTCTAGTACCTACCTATGAACCTATACACAACCACATGTACTTGTTGCAATAGATGCTATGTGAGGTTGACTGAGTGTGATGGTCAATGTGTTGGTGAATGTGTCAAAGGTGTGTATATGTGGGATAGCTTAGTGGGAAACTGTTTTTGACATGGTATTTTGTGTCCTAGCTTTGATCCCAGCAAAAGATGTGTATGCTATTGCTAGGCAGAAAAAGCAGTATGGCATACGGTCTGACGTAGTCCCTTGGTGTTGACTGGGGTGTGTCATTGGAGGCTAAAGAAGTACATGTATGCCTGTTGATTGGTACTGCTGGTGAATCCAACTCCTGTAGGAACAGTAGTACTACCTGAAGCTGTAGGCCTAAACAGCACAGTATGATGTATGTCCACATTGCATGGAATCACTATTTTGTGTGTTCCCTGTAGTCCTCACAGATTACATACCTCAGGCATACGGTTTTGTAAGTACTGACACACAGTACTGTATGGTACACACGTAAAGCTCATCTGGGTTGCCATACCTTTGTGTCTTGTAAGTATGTCTGATGTGTGTGTGGGTATGCCTGTAACATGCCCTCTGTCATATGTGTGTTACAGGATATAAGTGCATATCTAGCAACATGTATAGTCTAGTACAGCAGTATGCCACCCATATTCATGAATGTGCACATATATTAGGCAGGGGGTTGCCATCAACAAGTAGTGTGGTATAATGGTAATACTGTAACTGGACTATACAATCATTGCGATGGAGGACATATTACATTATGCATTAGCTTGATCTATACCTTCTGTGGCAAGGTGGTGCATTGTGTCGCATACAGTGTGCCATGTACTGTTGTATAGTCTTACATAGTGATTTCACTTTGTTGCTGTGCAGAACATGGTGTAATATACAGAGTGTGCCAGGCACTGTCAGGCAGTTGTGGGGTGAGTATATGTCTACCTCTGAGGATAGTACCCAGTCTGGCTTAGTACCTGATACTGTCTGTACCACCCCTGCCAGGCACAGGTACCGTATCCATGGCCAGAGATGGTGATCTGTAAAGCCTGGCAGGTACAGTCTGTGACTGTCCCACAAATCCCCGTATATGGCAGCCACATGGTGGAACTGTGTGCTTGCAGACACACACACATAAACCAGACACCGAGGGCTAACACATACCTGCACACATTACATCCATATTGGCCCATACCAGTACACTTGGCTCTCACACACACACATACATGTCGATTGTATGGCTCAATGTAGGCCTCTGGCAAACTAGCAACACACCTTGTGCATATGATGAAACCTGTGCCACCTCCTGTCATCTGTAACATTGATGCAGGAACAGCCTAACATGGTGCTGATGCACAGGGTGACTTTATAGCAGTATAGCAATGTTAGCATGTTGTCAGCAGTAAAGTGTAATGATATCCTTGAAGGTGTAGCTGAGCAGGCATGATGCATTAAAGCTATGATTGTCAAAGTAGTATTGTTTACACCAGTCTTAATTCCAGTAGTGTATTGTCCGCCCACGTGCCACTTGGCTGATGTGTGTAGTATTGGCAGCATGTGTTAGAGAGTGGACAGTGTGTGTGGAATGTGTGCAGCACAGATTTGCAGGTGTACATTTGTGAACATGGTGGAGGTGCGCTGTCTGCATGTACGTGCATAGTGGACACATGGGCAGGGTGACATGCCCTGTATTACACAGTGTTAACACTCCATAGTTTCTACTGGTGGCCAGTATGCATTGTACTACACACATTTTGGAATTTGAGTACACATGTGTGTATGACATGGTTTGACACTGGGCTGTGGGTGATACTGTTACTATCTGTCATTGGTTTGCATTCTGGTAGTATACATAACCTCAACAGCCTGACCATAAACAATCATTAACTGACACACAGATGTAGGACACACACAGTAACATTTGGATCCTTCAGGTACTATACTATGCCAGTAACCAGTGGTATTCACCTGCACCCATTCCTGGGACCACTCCTGTTTGGCATATAGCTCTCTTAGGTACAAGCAAACACAGTAGGGATATGTCCGTCCACGTCTGGAAATGCATACTGTGGCCTATAATGCATTCTCCAGATGACACACACATCCTCCACAATGGTATCATACAGACAGATACCTGTTGTCAAACCCATGCTTTAAAGCTATAAGCCAACTAAAGCATAGTCATCCACTTTTACAAAACATAGTATCCCCACAGTACCACATAGGTAGTAGCCCCCAACATGTTGAACAGGTACTGATGTGTACATACAGCCAAGTGTTACATCATCTCTCCTTTGCTAATCACACATCCAAAGGTATTTTGAAATCCCTTGGTGGATCACATAAGCAATAAGGAGTCTGCATGCATATCCACAAAGGTTGTTGTACACCTATAATGAATAGCCATCATTGACAGACTTTGCTGCGTTTGAACAGGTCTGAAATATACCTCAGGCATAGATCCTCACTCATACTATTCAATAGAAACCGTAATGAGTGTGTGTGACACGGATGACCTAGGCCAGGGATCACTGCAGTGGCTGGGTTTGTCACAAGCATACAGATGTGACCTAAGGTCTGTAAAGTGGCAGCATACTCTGGCAAAGATAACAGATGTGTTCATGGAGAAAGCAGGGTTGCCACCTATGAAATAATTGAGGTCACATGTAAGTATATGTATTTGCCACACAGCTACCTGACATGTGCAATGCACATACTGTTGTCATAGTGATGTGTCATACAGTAGTAAAAGCAAAACCCACAACACATTGACCAACAGTGTCACACACATAGAGCACACACACACACCAAGTGCAGGATTCAAACCCTTGCCTAACTACTTTGTGATGCTAGAGGAGTACGCATTAACACAACATGCTATACACATTACTGGGAGTTCTGTTTTCCACAGGTATATTTGTAGGAAGGTGACATCATCAGACTGGACAAAGATAAGAATACCACTTTTAAGGTGTTTTAGTAGTCTCCAAAAAGGTTGCTCTTCTCCAAGGAGATATACACACACACACACACACACACACACACACACACACACACACACACACACACACTCATACAGTTGTCAAGTGCAGGATTCAAACCTCTACCTGACTACTTTATGATATTAGAGCAGTACACATTTACATGAAGCGCTATACACATTACTGGGAGTTCTTTTTTCCACAGGTATATTTGTAGGATGGTGACATCATCAGACTTGACAAAGATAAGTATACCACTTTTAAGGTGTTGTAGTAGTTTCCAAAAAGGTCGCTCCTCTCCAAGGAGATACACACACAAGCACACACTCTCATACAGTTGTCAAGTGCAGGATTCAAACCCCTACCTAACTACTTTATGAAACTAGAGTAATATGCATTTACACGATGCATTGCACACATTACTGGGAATTCTCCTTTCCACAGGTATATTTGTAGGATGGTAACATCATCAGACTTGACAAAGATGAATATATCACTTTTAAGGTGTTTCAGTAGTCTTCAAAAAGGTTGATCCTCTCCAAGGAGGAACACACACACACTCTCATACAGTTGTCAAGTGCAGGATTCTAACTAATTACTTTATGATACTAGAGCAGTACACATTTACAGAACACACTATACACATTACTGGGAGTTCTCCTTTCCACAGGTATATTTGTAGGATGGTGACATCATCAGACTAGACAAAGTGGGTTACATTAGGTGACATTAGGTGGGCTTCATAGAAGGAATTTCTAAACACTTTGGCAATGTGATCATCAAAGGAGAGTTTACTATCTACCTGGGTCCCCAGGGCCATAATTACATTCTATGTACATACTGGATTACCACCTATGTGGTACTTTCTGTGCACTTTGTTTTATCCAAAGGGGATGACTATGCATTCTTTGGCATTCTGCTTGAGGGCATTGCTTTGACATCAGGTATCTGTCTCTGTAAGACCCTTCTGGAGGATGTCTGTCTCAGCCGTAGAGTCGATTATGGACCACAGTTAGCAGTCATCTGCAAACTTGTTCAGCCATACTCCTCCCGTGCTTGCCTGTACCTCTCAGCAGTATCTACTGAACAGGTGGGGTCCCAGGACCAAGACCTGTGGGATGCCATTTCTGACTGGTTTAGAGTTGGACATGGCACCCGCAACTCTGAACATGTGTGTTTGATCTGTGAGCCAGTTGGCCACACATCCTGTGACATAGCTGTTAATGTTCAAGCTGGTAAGCTTGTCTATGATGCCAGAGTGAGGAATGGTGTCGAAAGGCCTTAGTGAGGTCCAGGTGGGCTGTGTGGACTACTTTCACCTCTATCTATGTCCTTGGTAACTGTTTCAAAGAAGTCAACTAGGTTTAGGAGGCAGGATCTGCCTTTAACAAAGCCAAGTTGGGTAGAGTCCAGTTTCTGGAGGTTACCAATGTCTCTGTTTATGGGTTCCATGATAATTTGCTCCATAGCTTTGCAGACCAGGCTGAGTAGGCCTATAGGGCAATAGTTTCCAGGTTCTGTTGTGGCACCCCCTTTGCAGAGCTGGATGACTGTTGCTGTATGCCATTCTTTGGGTACATAGCCTGTGGTAAGGTTGAGTCTGGACAGTGAATGTAGGTGAGGGTGTAGTTCCTTTTGGGGCTGGTGTAAGCCGTAGCCTGGGACACCATCCATTCCCATTGATGCTGTGTTCGTAGCTTTGGAGAGGGCTGTTTTTACCTGCAAGTCCATGAAGTCTGGGGCTCTGCATTCTTCTGGGATGGACACAGGCCCTTTTGGGGGTGATGGGGGGGAGTTTGCACTGAACTTGTCCGCCAGGATGTGGGCAATGTCAGTTGGTTCAGTGTATCTTTTGCCATTTTGCAGTAGCTGACAGCATATTTGAGAGTTGCCACCTAAATGTTTGGTATAGCTAACAAAGGCTTTGTGGTTGTTATTCTTACATTCCTTAGCAATTTGTCTTTAGAAACTGGCCTTGGATTATTTTATGAGTGTACATTGCTTCTGTCTAATAATGATCAGTGATGCCTTTCCTTTTGTGAAGTTTGCTCTGTCATGTGTTTGTTTCCTCCTTCTGTTGTATAGCTTATTTATGGGCAATGACCACCAGATTGGTTTCTTATTTTTGGAGGAGTGCGTCTTTGTTTTATTTGGGATCTCTCGATCCATGCATCCCTGTAGATGCTCATAGAATGCACTTGTAAATTATTCGGCAGATTGTATAGCATTATCCTATAGCAAGGGGGCTTTGGAACTTTCCACTTTGGTCTTGGGAAGTGTGCAGTTTGCTTTTGAAAATGTCTTCACAGTGGTTTCCTTGACTGGGGGGTGGGATGTGGATGTCCAGTGTGATTACTTTATGATCTGATATTACCAGCGAGTGGTTTATCTCTGTTCTGGAACACTGGTACCCCTTGTTGGTGATGATCAGGTCCAGTATGTTGTCACCTCTAGTGGGCATGGTGACCAGCTGTCCCAGGGCATTTGAGTTTTTAAACTCTAGGAAACATTGGGCAAAGGACGTTGTACATGAGTAATTCTCCCACTCAGTGTATGGGTAGTTGTAATCTCCTCATATACTGGTGTTTGGTAGGACCTTTATATTTTCCACTGCTCTCAGGAATACTGAGCGAGGTTCCTGAGGCAAGGTAGGTGATCTGTAGCAGACTACATTCTAATAAGCAGCTTTGCCCAATGTTAGTTGCACTTGCATGGTCTCCAAGGCCTCATGCTGTGCCACTAACCTGAAGGTGTGAGTATCCATAAGGTAAATGGATACACCCCTTCCTTTTGTATTTCACTCTGGGTTTTGGGGCCGAAGATCAGAGGGACTGTGAGTGTTTTACATGAAGCATGTCCAACAGCTCTGTGTTTGACATAGCTTTGTATGTTAGACAGAGATCACCTCTGAGTAGGCAATATGCAAGAGAGTACACTGGAGCATTTTGAGATGGTCTGTGTATGGCATGTATTTCAGGCCGCTAATGCTCTTTATTGATATTGATATTCATTGATATTTATGACATAGCGAAAGAAAGCTTCATGGTTCTCTATGGACTCTTTGACAATATTGTTGCCAGAGCATGGATTGGATAATGTTAGGAGTGCTCATTGTTTAATGATGATACTGATTGGAGATTTATTGATCTTCTTTGAATTTTCACTTTCTTTGAACAACTTAAGTACTTGTAGTATATAGTTTGATTATGACAGGAGTCCAATATATTATATGAGTCTGTTTTCATATAACTGTGGGCGCAAGGCAGGATTGGTGAATAGTAACAAGTTTCTGGGGTAAGAACTGCAACTGCCAGATATGTGTGGCCCACTGCTGTACTCAGACATGGCCTAAGTGCGTGAGCATGCCCATTATGACCTTTCAGCATGTTGTTGCCTGACATTTGCTTAATTTATTCAAGTGTGTAAGCATGCCCAGTATGACCTTTCAGTATGCTGCTGACTGAAAGTTGCTATATTTGTTTAAGTGTGTGAGCATGCCCTGTATGGACATATATACTATATGTGTGTGAAAAACCAAGTTGTTCTTTACTTCAGGGCGCACTTTGTGTTGTATATCGACAGGAAGCATGCTTTGCCTGCAGGGCTTCCATGAGTCACTTTGCATAGACTTATCAACATTTCTACATACAGGTGGGACAGCTATTATTTGTACATTTCTACCCGGGGGCACACCTGATTGTTACTGTGTGTATGAGTCTTCACCTGACACATACACATTTGCTAAGCCTGCACTGCTATGTCAGGTACTCCATTTCAGTCTGTACTGTTGCCTATTGTACTGGCTTGAGGCATACTACTGTACTACAGATCTTAGCTTCCAATTCCACGTATATTAGTTTGTGACTTCATAGCCTACCCAACCCACATCACACTGCCTTGCCTGCTGTTATCTGTCTGCATAGGCCTGGGGGGAAGTTGAGAGGGCATGATACAGCATTTGTTTGTGTTTGTGTTAGTCTACAATTGTCCTGCTGTGTCTGTGCCAGTGAAATGATGTCATGGCTTAGTGGTTCAGTACTGTGACTATAGTGCACAGTATGCTGAGTTCAAGCCCTGTCACTGATTTCTATTTTCCTGCTGGGCAGACCTGACTGGTTAAGGAACAGTAAAGCAGGTGTGAGCGTGTTTACCTGACTTTGCTCGACCTTGCCTGACTTTGCCCAACGTTGCCCAACATTAACCAACGTTGCGCTAGTTTGTGCGGTGCACAGCTCCACGCAATTGTGCTTAAATATGCTAAACAGTGGTAAAATGTGCTTAGCACTCCTTTATATTGCTTAAAATAGAGCAATCATGCTTCAGGTGGTGTTGCAGGGCTGCCTATGTTGGATGCACATAGTACACTCCCTATACATGTTTGAAAACAGGTAGTGTCAAGTTAGGCATCCCTTTTATTGTATGTGCGAGTCAGAGAGAGGTGTAATTTCCTACTGAGTCAGTGTATGTGCTATGTGTTGCCTCTTTGCCAAGGCCAAGGCATACTGGGCATGCCTCCTTCTGCCTACTGGGGCAGGCTCAGGTTGTTCCTCCTCTGAGTCACGCTGTGCCTGTGCAGGCCTTGGCAATGGTGGGGGGCTGTCTGGCCCTGCCCCATGCTGTTCCTGCTGCAGCTGTTTTTGCAGAATCATATTGTGTAGCATGGCACATACCATGACAATTTGGGTACATGTAGTTGGTGAGTACTGCAAGGCTCGACCAGATGTGTCCAGGCACCGGAATCCTTACTTGAGCATCCCAAACACACGCTCGATTATGTTTCTTGTTTGTACGTGTGCCTCATTATGAAGTTCTTGTTCGGGTGTGTGTGCATTTCTGATGGGTGTCATCAGCCATGGCTCCAGTGCATATCCAGCATCCCCCACTAGGTGACCATCAGGGATGTCCCCATTGGCAAATCTCTGGTACAGCTGCATCAGATGCCAGATGTGGGAATCATGATAGCTTCCAGGGCAGACAGCACACACATTCATTATTATACCATGGGCATCGCACGACCTGGGAGTTGATGGAGGGGAAGCCCTTGTGGTTGATGTAGACCCTACCCCTGCTGACCGGCTGGAGCTTTGATGTGTATGTGCGTGCAGTCTATTGCACCCACTTCCTCAGGGTATTCTGCTATTTGGTGGAAAAGACGCATATTGCTGACAAATGCCTCACGGGAATTGGGGAAATATACATGCTCACCGACATGTGCTGACATGGCACCCAGGAACTGGTGCAGTACCCTGGATGCTGATGCCTGTGAAACCCTCATCATATCACCAGTTGGTCTCTGGAAGGTACCTGTAGCTAGTATTCATAGGCCAACACATACCTTGGTATCCACTGGGATGGGTTCCCCTCTGTTGGTTCTGTGTGTGAGGCGTGGCCAGCACAGCTCAACAATTTGCTGCAGGAGGTCTCTGTCCACTCTATAGCACTCCACTATCTCCAGCTCATGTAGCCCCTGGTAGGTTACCCTGGGTCTGTACACTCATCTCTGTCTCCTCACTGTGTGTTGCTCAGCAGCATTCGCAGTATCAACACCCTCAGCATCTTGCACATGTTGGCTTATGATAGCAATAGCAGCCCCTAACATTTTGTCTGACTTAAGCTTTTTAAGATTTCACTCTTGGTATACTGCAGTGTTGCAGAGTTCTTGAGAAAAAACATGGGGGGAATGGTTTTTGCAGAGTTTAAAGTCCTGGGCTGGGCTGGGCTAGTCTACTGCCTGTGTAATTGGCTGACTCTGCTAGTTCTCATTGGTTAACTTCCTACTACTTTTCCTTCCTTTTCCCTTTCTGTTTCCACAAGGGGCAGCGCTGTGCAAACAAGCACACACACGCGCGTGCACAGTGTAAGCACGTTTGCAAGAAATTTCAGATATATCCACGGCGTACACCTTTGGTTTCTTGTTTTTAGCTAGGACAACTGTAGACATGCCTCTTGCAATCCTGAGCAACTCAGGGCAAACACAAGCCACTGTGCTCCAGTCAGCTTACAGTCTTTCAGACATACCCCCTCATGATGTCACCTATCTTCTACTCTACTACTCCCCTACTCCTACACTTACACTCTAGGGACATGGCTCACATTCCAGGGAAAATTGGGATTCACTATCCTTATTCTCATTTGCATAGGATTGCCTACTAATGCTTGGTTACATCTCTCAAACTGAGCTTCCCCCCTTAGCAACCACTACTCAGTAGCCATGTTGTCTTCAGCCTGCCATTCACCTGCATGGCAGAATAATATTTTTATTAAAAATGCCTATTTTTGGCTATTTTTTAATTATTTTCTGGTTTTTAAAGCGCCACATGTTTGCACGGTGCTGCGCTATGCTTAAACATCGGAGATCGGGGAAAAATAAAATAAATTTTTATTAATTTTCAACCTATAAAAATGCCAATGGCCTTATATTTGGCCATTGGCATGCTTCCTCAACTGGATGAATCCTTTATTTGGAGCTGTCATAGCTCCGTTTAGCTATTTGCAAAACGGTACTCCGTTACCAATGCAGTACGTTTCTGCAAATAACTCTAATCTTCCACAGACAGGTTAGTGTTTCCTGGATCGCAAATTTACCTCATTTGCATAGCTTTCAGCAGCAAATGAGGTAATTTGCATATCATAACACTGTCCATGCAGGAATAGTTTTAGGAGCTCTCATGCATGCCCCTGCCGGCTATTGCTGAATCGCTCGGCAGACATATTACCTGTCTGAAGTCTTACACTACTCTTAGACTCCGTGCAAGGCTTCGTGAATCTGGCCCCATAATATATATAAATATATATATATATATATATATATATATATATATATATATATATATAAATATAAATATATATAAATATAAATATATATAAATATATAAATATACATATACATATATATATGGGTCTACTCAAAATGATCTAAACTCATTAACATATAAACATATACTATTGGCTAAAAAGATGTAAACTCACAAATATCTAAACTCAAAATATTGACAAAATTGAGCTCATATTAAGGAAAGACCTATACTCTTTTCCCCAATGGTGTGTGAACTTGGAGTCAGTTTACATAAATTATTAGGGGCCATGGGGGGATGCACAGGGACTAGCCCCCCTGCCAAAACATTGGTTTTGGATGTGGTTAGATTTGCTGACATTTTGTGTTGCACCTCCTCATCTCCAGCTAATTATATATACCATCTCCAAGGTCACACAACAATGGGGAAAGAGTACAAAACCTTTCTTAGTAAAGTTCACTTTTGTCAAGATCTGTGAGTTTAGACAGATTTTTTATTGATATGAAGCATGTAGAGCATCTTAGCTAGGAAAATATATATATATATATATATATATATATATATATATATATATATATTTATACATCAAAGAGTACATTCCATGAACAAGCTCTTCATCAACAATAAAACATCAAACATTCATTTTCTAGGAATGAACTAGACCCCTTTACACATGGCTGATGTACTAATGTACTGTGTACTGTTTACTTAAGCGGATCGACTATGATTATTCGATGAGTTTAAATTTGCTTTTGTGCACATTCGCTACATGAACTTTCAATGTTTTATTGTCAATGAAAAGCCATTCATGGAATATACTGTTTGGTGCATAAACATAGACCATAGATCTACATATATATATATATATATATATATATATATATATATATATATATATATATATATATATATATATATATATATATATATATATATATATAGATATGTATATACAGTATGGGTCTGTGTTGAAGCTGCGAAATGTAATTTCATGAGCCCGTTTTTCCCAAAGTGCATTCATCTGAAAATGCACTTTCCTGAAAAACTGATTCATTGAAAAAAAAAAAAAAAAAAAACAGAACAATCTTAAACACATTTATGCAGGGGGGCAAGCCCCCCTGCATCCCCACTACTTATATATTCTAACTGCGAGATTGCACTACAGTGAGGAAAAGGGAATATGCCCTTATCCCCACTGTGCCGCAATCTACAACAGCAACCTCACTTGCTGTTCGTTGAAATGTTTTTTTCGCAAAAGTACATTTTCGGATGAATACAAAGAAATGCAGTTTCGGTTGGTTGAGGTAGACCTATATGCACATATAGATAGATAGATAGATAGATAGATAGATAGATAGATAGATAGATAGATAGATAGATAGATATGTTGATATATATTAGGGCTATTATCAGAGGTAAATGTAGTGCTTTTGGCATATTCATAACAGATGTCATAATGGCTATTTTGGAAGTGTTTTTCAGGTGGAAATATTTATATATTCTACTCATTTATATATTTTTTATATTTTAATGTTGAATTCAGAAATATAGAGTCTAGAGTGCTTTCGGTCTAGTGCTAAGTGATTTTATTGCTGTGGTGCTGTTGTTAGGCTGTCTAGTTTGTCTTCGTTGTACAAGATAAATTACTGTTATGGTATTGTTATGGTTATGTGTACTAAACCTGGTGGACTTCTTTAAGAAGATCACTAGAACCATAGACAAGGGCAGAATAGTGCATACTGCTTACCTGAGCTTGGCAAAGACATTTGACAGAATACATGACTCAGGTATTGTAGACAAACTGTCAAGCCAGACCTGATTAATAATCTAGCTTACCCCTCACTAGCTCTCCCCGACTACCTGTTCTCTTCCATTTCTCCTTCCTCTCCCACAGAACTGCCAGTATCATAATCTCTTGGCCTGTCATTACCACCATCTCTTACCATTAGCTCTGCCTTTATTTTCTTGGTACCAAGTGCCTGTTAACTGTCACCACACCATATCAAACTCATTCTACCTTGGTAGTTATTGTATTCCTTCAAACGTACTGTATGAATTCCTGTTGTTGATTTTATGTTATTTTCTTGTATGTCTTCACATGTACATGAATTCATTACTATTGTAGGCATTATATATTTTAAGTTTCATTTTGTGATGTTTCCATACTTCTCAGTTTGTGTTATGTACTATACATTGTATCTACAATCTACCCTTCTGGCTAAACTCTGTCAGTCACACTACAGTGTTGCAAGATTTGCTAGTAACTAACTTTACAAATCTCATCACTGCTATGTACTAAAACAACTCCATTGGCTTGATTTCCACCGGCACTTGCTTCACTCCCAGCTGCAAATGATTCATACTCTACTCTTAAAACCCCTTTCCTGTCCTGCTCTATCCTCACTAATATCACATTATACCCTTCTCTGATCACCTCCTTCTGGACACTGGTAAACTTCTTTACAAATATAGTATTTCCTATGCATGGAACAAACTCCTCCTTAACATGTGAATCATTTCCAACATAAATCTCTTTAAATACAAATTTAAAACTTTTCTCCTAAATGCCAACACCTGTCACTGCAATGATTCCATTTAAATCCCACCTTACCATCTCTCACACTTAACAGCCACCTATTGCAAGTGTCCTATCTCATTTGCATATCTTTCTCTTTTTAGTGATTAAAAAAATGTAACTTGTACTGCATGTTATGCACATTATTGTAATGTTTACGTAAGCTTCATTCTCAGGCCTTTTATAAATTTCTAATGTTCTCACGTAAAGCACATTATTGTAATGTTTGCGTAAAACTTCATTGTCAGATGATTTTGTTTTTTGTAACTTTGTAATAACTGTCTGGAGCTTTTCTCCTCTGGTCTCCACTGAAAATGGGCCACTGGCCCAGTTTGAGTAACCCAGTTAACAAAAGACAAATAAATAAAATAAATATCTGTGGGGCTTTTGTCCCCAGGCCTCCACTGAAAATGGGCCAGCTCTGGCCCAGTTGGACTCTCCCAGGAAACAAATATAAATAAATAAATAATAAATAAACTTAGGCATAAATCCATATGTATCCTGATAGATAGTCAATTGAATTATAGATAGGACACATCAAATTAGGGTGGGGAAATCACATCCACCAAGAGGCCTGTTACTAGTGATGTCCCATAGGGCTCAGCTCTGGAACCTCTCCTGTATGGAATATACTTCTCTGAAGTCATGGCAAATGTACAGGGTCTTTGGCTGACCAATTTGCTGGTAACTGTAAGGTGGGTGCAATCACTGAATTCCCCAAAGATGTAGATATCCTCCAGCAGTTTATGACAGGTGAGTAACTGGTGCCAGAACCATGGCCTAAAACTCAATACAAAAATGCATAATTATACCCTTTGCTAAGATGACCACCCCTGCAAATGACAATATTGGTAACACTCCCCTAATAGTAGACCTAATATAAGGGACTTGGAAACTCAAATTGACAGCAAACTGAACTTTGATCACCATGTGTCCATGGTAGGAGGAAACTCTTCTTTGTGGTGCAGCTTAGAAGTAAGGGCTACCGTCCAGATCTAAGGAGATCATAGTCCCACTATACTCAGCCCTCATTAGACCAATAATCAAGTACAATGACCCCTTCAGAATGTACCTGAACAGGCATTTGCAACAGCTTGAGCAACCACAGAGGTTTCTCACTAAAAGAATACAGAGTGTAAATAACATGACCTATGCGGACTGCCTCCAAGTCCTGCCCCTGTACTTGGCCTCCTACAGACTGCTAAGGGGCAATCTATGCCTAAGTACAAGGCATTCTCTAATACAGCCATGTTGGATCTACTGCACATTCACAAAACAAACAGCACTGGAATTACCAAATCTAATTATCCAAACCTTGTCTGTGACATAAACAAATATGTTGAAGGCCAGGTATGTGTCTCAGAGATCATACCTGTCTGGATCAGACTCCCCATTCATGTGAAACAGAGCTTTTCCCTAAGCCTATATGCAAGTTGGACTAATGAATGGGAAACCTCCTATAATTATTCAACAGAATAAAGCACCAAGGATCACATCAAAAGGACATGGCATGATGATGCTCCTGTATTAGTACACTTAGTTTCCTTTATACCATAACTATTCCTGTTCATAAGTAGTTACTAGGCTTGCAGTTTAGGGGACCATTGAGCAACTCATCCCAAACTGCTAGTTGCCACAAAGCACAGCCTGCTTAGCTGACTTGCTCTAGAGCAGGGCATAAATATGAAGCAAAATTAGAGCTGTTCTGCAACACTGGAGACAGATAAGAGCCAAGCACTCTAAATTACTTAAAACATTAAGTGAACAACACATTTTGCACCTACATGTATTTTGTGAACCGTAAAACTGTGAAACTCTAATGACTGACAGTGATTGACTGCAATCAAGAAAACAGCAAAAAACACTAAAGGAGAACCGGTGATTGGTATGAAGGAGTAAGGTTCTTTTTCCCCATGGTCAAGGGTTTGATTCTATGTGGTCTTGAGCAAGTGACTTAACTAGAGGACCCCATAACTGTACACACACACACACACACACACACACACACACACACACACACACACGCATGCATGCACACACACACACACACACGCATGCATGCATGCGCGCACACACACACACACACACACACACGCATGCATGCGTGCACACACACACACACACACACACACACACACACACACACACACACACACACACACACACACACACACACACACACACACACACACACACTGCTGCAAAGGTTTAGGGTTTTCTAATTGTAAATAAAATAAACTTCCACAGTGCACACACCTCTCTAAAGCAATAAGTACCTGGCTGCAAACTTACGAATTTCCTGGTCTGGTAATGCTGCCAGACCATTTATTTTAAAGAAAAAAACTCTTACAGCACTCCTAAGCAGTTCATTGTAAAGAAAAAAAAAACTCTGGAAGCCCTCCATCTTGGTGTGATATTCCTGGATGTCTCTGTGAGAGGTAAAACACTTGTACCAATGCTAGGCATAGCTCATGGGCTCAAAGCTTGACTGTACACAGCAGGAAATTGTTTCCTTTAAAAAGCCCCAGCAGGAAATAGTTTTAAGCAATGTTTGTTTTAAACTGAGCCCAAGCAGGAGGATTTTTTAATGGGTTCTCACTTTTTTCATCAAAATTGTATGGCCAGGCCAGGCTCCCCAGTCAGCTTACGACACCTTCTGCTGGATCTGGCCCTAAGTTAGATATTTCCCAAAATATATAATAATGCATTTTTGGCATTCAGTTTCAGTACTTTTCATAATTACTGTATTCCATTGTACATTCCTAAGCTCAGAATTGTGTAACAAACCAGAAATCAGAGTTAGATCATAAGCAGTAGCCCAGGTCATGAGAACGGCCTCTCTGGTGATGGGGGGTACAAACTAGCTAATTCAGAAATTCTCACTTATCCCCTGTTGAGGGTTAAGCCTAAAAGAGGATGACGACCACCTCAGGGTAGTCATATGATGGAGGTCTTGTGAATAGAGTCCCATGACAACTCTGGTGTTTCAGGCTTTTGCTGGCCCCTCCACTTTGATTTACCTGTGGGAGCAAGGTTTGTTAATTTAGTCTAGTTTTTTATTTTGCTTTTTCTAATTTATAAAAAGAGAGAGAGTAGGTAGTTCCCTAAGCATATGGGACCAGCTGTCCAGCTATGCTACTTGTTCGTTCAATTGTCTTTGTTGGTGGAAAGGTCTATTAGTGAAGCCTCGTTCGCAGTAGCTTTATGTTTTACCTGGAGTTTCTCAACTGTGAAATAATTCTTAAGAAGATTTCTCCAATGTAGTCTACACCATCAAAAAATATGCTGAAGCAGAGCTTTAAGGTCATTTATTGGATTTTAAGAGGAAGACATTCAAGCGCTGTTCCATACGTTCCCCATAACTAACCAGAAATGGAATTATTTTATAGTAATCCAGAACTGGGTATGAGTAATGATGATTTACCCATGGCTGACATCATTTGATCAAAGGTCAGAACCTATGTAATGAGATAAATAATCCAGCCATGAGTAAAGCCGACATTGTCCACCTACAAGAATGGATTACTGGCATCAGAAAATACCATTTTATGAAAAACAATTGTTTAGCTTTATATATTTCATTGTTTCTACAACTTCTTTGGTAAGTTGTTTCTTTCTGCTGTCTTTCACATCTGATAATGGTTTCCTAATGTTCTGCATATTCAGGGAGCATTTTATTTTATTTATTTAACAATTGTTTACTGGGAAAGTTCAACTGGGACAGAGCCTATTTTTAGCAGAGACCCAGGGAGAAACACTCCAGATGCATGTCAATGGAATAAAACCAGAGCACCAGGAGGAAACCCACGTGAATGCAGGGAGGACATGCAGACTCTGCACAAAAAACACCTCAGCCAAGAATTGAACCAGAGAGCCTCTTGCTGTAAGGTGACAACACTAACCGTTGCACCACCGCATCATGCTAAGATAATGATTGAACAGTACATTATGGCCAGCACAGTTCATACCACTTTTGTCTTTTAAGAATTCAAGAACATGACTAAATACTACTGCTTGCCTGGGGATAACTGCGGACTTCTGACATCTATGAGTGAGCTTAAACATTTTTTAATCATTGTGTGACTTGTGTGTGCATGTGTGTATTTTGCTGTTCTTCTGTCTTCTTTTGGAAGGAGTATAAATTTGCCTTCTACCCTGTTACATCATTTACTTTCTTCTTCAGCAGTTTTTGTTTTTAATAACAACAGCTGGCTGCATTTACTACTCTGGGTAATGCTAGGTTTACAATGAGCATGTTGATCACATTCTGAGATCTGCATGTACATCTTGGAAAGTCATACCGTTTTCAAACTCATTTTTATTAGTTTTGCATAGCTGTCAGCTAGTTTTCTTGCTTCCTAGCTGTTTACTTGCTACCAGTCGGATCCAATTGTTGGGCATCAACTATTCTTTCTGGCTCTTAGCAGATTTAGCTTAGGGTTGCATCCCTTGGAACATTTAGACATTTTACTGATTTTAACTGCAATGCATTTCTAACTCATGTTAGAATTCCTTTTCCCATTTAAGAAGACAGATGCACATTACATGCTCATAAAAAAGAATGACATATTTAAAAGTATTCTGTCTATGAAAACGTTAACAGTTCAGCACTTCTCTTACCCTGACTTGTGTGTAACAAATGGCTTCAGGTCTGTAGATATGACTACAAAGTCACTCATCAACCATTGGCCTATGGTGCTCTGGTATTAAATACAAATGTAAGCAGCCTTGTTCATAGATTAGGTTCATAAATTAGTACTAGGCTAATTGCCCTTGAGGACCATAAATTACCCCATGTGAGAATCAAACCCTGCACCTTGTATCTATAAGGGTAAACACCTTAACCATTATGCCACCTTACCATGCCGTCATTTCAGAACTGATGCTCATTATTGGCAATTGCTGACAGACCTGTAACAATTCACCATTCAGATTCAGATCAGCCATGGAAAAACTTATCATGGAGATGATCAATAGAGATATAGTAAACCTCCAGACATTGGACCCAACCCAGTTTGGTTTTGTCAATGGCAAATCATGCCTACTCAACCTGGTGGACTTCTTTGAGAAGGTCACCAAAGCAATGGATGAGGGCAAAATCATTCACACTGCCTACCTTGACCTGGCCAAGGCATTTGACACAATACCCCACTCCAGGATCGTTGTCAAACTCAAGGGGTTAGGTACAAACCTGTAGGTCATCCAGTGGATAGCCAACTGGCTTACAGACAGGACCCAAGAAGTTAGAATTGGGGAGTCCACCTCTACAAAGAGGCCAGTCACAAGTGGAGTCTCTCAGAGATCAGTCCTTGGACCGCTCCTTTTTGGCATTTACTTTTCAGAAGTCAAGGCCAATGTCAGTGGTATCTGGCTGACTAAATTTGCAGATGATAGCAAATTAGGAGCTGTCACACTGACACAAATGTTCTCCAGGAGGGGCTGACACAGAAAAACAACAGGTGTCAGAGCCATGGACTAAAACTAAATGCCAAGAAATGCATAATAGTATCCTTTGGGAGGTCATCCATCCCTAGTAACTATCATATTGACAACACACCCCTTAAAGCTGACCCAGTGGTCAGGGACTTACAGACGAACATAGATATTAATCTAGCCTTTGATCATCACATTTCTACAGTGGTGAGGAAATCATTCTATGCTGCGCAACTTATAAACAAAGGTATGGCATCTAAGTCCAAGGAGGTCATTGTTCCACTGTATTTGGCATTCATCAGACCTATCATTGAGTACAGTGCCCCCTTTGGTATGTACCTAACCAGGCATATCCAACAACTGGAACATCCACAGAGGTTCCTCACTAAAAGAATACAAGGTGTAAGTAATATGTCCTATGCAGACCACCTCATGGCCCTATCCCTGTATTCTGTCTCCTACAGGCTTTTGAGGGGAGATCTATGCCTGGCATACAGGGCATTGTCAGACCCCACTCTGATGGACCTCCTGCATATCCACAAAACAAACAGCACCAGAATTACCCATTCTAAAGACTTAAATCTTGCCTGTGATATAAATAAGACCTGCTGGAGAGATAGGTATGTATCCCAGAGACTACCCCATCTATGAAACAGGCTCCCCATCCTTGTGAAGCAGAGTTCCTCCCTAACCTAATTTAAGTGTAACTTGGACAATTGGATGGGAAACCAGAAATTCATCCCTCATTTGGCACCTATGTCTCTAATGGACACAGGTAGCTTGTAAATGGTTCATCTCCCAGGCTCATGCTTACACTTATCAAGGGTATCAGAATTTGTCAGAGATATGGGATGCATGGCTAGGCTTAAAAATGCCCTTGAGGTCATTAGCCTAGTAAACACCTATGAACCTATGAAAGCTCTTCCTTCAAATCACACCACTTTGCTTAGTTCTAACATTCCCAACATGGGTGTTGAATTCTCCCAGTAAAACTAGAAAGCCAAAACATTGTACCCTATCAAGAACCACATCTGGAGTCCCCAAGAATGCCAAATAATCTGAACAGCTTTTAGATGCAAATGCACAAACTTTTCCTTTCATCAAATCCCAGTTACTGTGTTTTGACTCTCTTGTCTACTGAAAAACTTCAACTGTACAGTGCCCAACCAGGGGATTGTGAGTCTTCATATCCTCCTTGGGTATCATAAGGGGCAACTCCATATGAGGGAGACAGCACACCTCCATATGAAGGAGACAGCACACCCCAAAAATGAAGAGTGGTTCCAGGAAAACCTTTTCTGTGCACATGTAAGGCCAGCTATAGCAACTTCATATGTTTCAACCTCCCATAAAAGCTCTGAATCTAAATCCAGCAGGGATAAGACAGAACATCCCAAGACAACCAGGTCCTACCCCTTTGTCACTGTCTTGCCTGGTATATACTATCCTGCTATTGCCCAGAATTTTAATAGAATTGCACCTCACCCCTGCCCTTTACCTAGTGGGTGTGGTGATGGGTCCCCATGATAGCTTATTGCAGCACTGATGGCTTGAGCCTGAGCTACACATGTCATTCAGTTACCAGGAGCTTCCCATGGAATTCCACTGCCATGTCTGTCCTCAGGAGTTAGTTTTGTTGTTCCTCATCTGGATGAGTTATTTTAATTCTTTGAATGAAGATTTATAATGGTTAAATTTTCTGGTGTGCCTATATCTGATCCCAGCTCTTAAACAACTTTCTCAAGGATATCCATACAAGTAGTAGAAAGCAAAGTAACTAAAGATAGCACATGCAGAAAAAAACTTCCATCAGTACTTCTGTTGTATGCATACTGCCTGTACTGTATTGTTTTAGTATTGTATTATTCTTCACTTTGTGTTCTAATTATGTTGTACTGTATTTTTTTTTTTGTTATTGTGGATCTTTTCCCCCTGGGCCCCCACTGAAAGTGGGCCACCCACCGAGTAGGATTATCCCAGGAAACAAATGTTAAATAAAAAATAAATAAATAAAAATGTTCTGAAGCCTGGATAAGGATGACAAGTGATGGTAGACAAACACAGATTTGCTGACTGATCTTCAAAAACCTTGTAAAGATTTTGACAGGGTAGGTGTATGTTTTTCTGAATACCCAGAAAACTGTCTGCCACTGCATTCAATGTACAACAGGGTACCTAGTTTGAAACTTTACACATAATAGAAGATGTTAGATATATACCTCTTCAGTTTCTGCCATTGTGTTTAGACATGAAGGGAAGATCGTCTGAAAACTGGACAGCTGCTCCACTTCCATATGAACTGTGTTATGTTATGGTGTTACTTGCTTATAACACTGACCTGGTTATTAACACATTATATAGTCTTAATGAAATAACTTCTCCATATCTTTATTACATTTTGAGGGACCAATAGTGGATTGTAATATATTTAGTGCAAGTGAAATCATGGTTTTAGGGTTACTGGTTTAGAGAACTGATCTGATGATAATGTTGCTTGTTCTATCGCAATATCTCATGTCTGCCAGTCTGGCAATGGGAACACCTGAGAACGCTTTTACATGTAAGACTTTATTAAGGTAATCTTACAACAATGCAGTTTTCTGTTACAGCTATTCCAATGTCTGACTCACTTAGTTTGACATCTGCAATCTTACTTAGGGCCTGAGCACATTCTATAGTGATTTCATGGTATCTTGTAAGTACAAATGCGTTACAGATTTTACTGTTGAAGTACAAATACATTACAGATGTTCCTGTTGGAGTACAAATGCATTACAGATGTTCCTGTTGGAGTACAAATGCATTACAGATGTTCTTGTTGGAGTACAAATGTGTTACAAATGTTCCTGTTGGAGTACAAATGCATTACAGATGTTCCTGTTGGAGTACAAATGCATTACAGATGTTCCTGTTGGAGTACAAATGCGTTACAGATGTTCCTGTTGTACTATGACATTCTTCTTACCTTTTAAAGGTGCTTCATTCTGGGAGTGGGTTAAATATAACCGGAGGAGACGTGGAGTTTTAATAGCAGAATCTGTTTTAGTTTAAGCTAGCCATTATCAGTTTAGTATCTGATCCAGCCAATATTAATAACAAACATGATATTTTTTGAAAATGCTTTTATTAAGTTTTATAAAATATAATATAAAATATAATCACTACAAAATTTGTAGTCAGAAATGTACATACATATTTAAAAGTAAGAAAAAAACAACAGCCTAATCTTACAAAATACAGAAACAGAGAAAATAACAATTTACAAGAGTGTCTATCAACCTTCTAGTCATTCCTGTTGTTGCATGTTGGTTCAATTCCAGAATGTTTATTTTTTGTGTTGGCTTCTTAAGCAGTTCTTTAATGTTGTCCATACATTGAGGCAAGAGGTAATTCTGTTCATTCTCAATCTGATTGTAATAATTTCTAGATTGCTAAACTTATAAATTCTTTAAATGAGGGAGTAGATTCATTTTTCCAGTTTTGTGTGATCACTGTTCTGGAGCTGGTCAATACAGTCCACCTCAGTGATAATAGTAAAGCCATCATTGCTAGAAGCCACCTAATTTCTACATTACTCTACACTTTTCCCATACTAGTTAATCTAAACAAAGGTGACTTAAACAAGTTAACAGACTGCTACAACAAAATTGCAAAGTTCGCCACCAGCTCAGCCTTCAGGAGCCATCATTGTCTATTCCTCAGGCAATTATCCTGGCTGGAATTACCAAACTTACTTACCTTTGCTTTTTTCCCACTTTTCTGAGAGTTAAAAAAGTTCAGTTACAGATTTGCTGTTCTGAACTGTTTGTATGTTTCTTGGAGGCCATTGTTTGCTTGGGCTAAAGGGAAGTCTTTGTGTTCATCAGTGGCAGTGATAAACATTGAGCAGCCTGTCTGCCCCTGTGGGAGTGGTTACTGCCTTGAAACTGTAGTTTTATTGGCCATTTTGGGTCAATTCCAAACTCCTTGATCTTCCTCTCTTAAAACCCGATTGCCTCGTGGTTTTGGCATCTTTTTGGACTTGTTGGCTGTTGGTGAAGCACCCACCAAGAGGAGAAAACACTGAGAGAAGAAAGGAGCCACTTTTGAGATTAAGTATTTTGCTTCAGATTATCTGTTAAGTTTTTCTGCATTGCCACCTACTTTTGAGCATTTTCTGGCTTGTTAAATTTGATTTCTGTGTTGGTAAGTGTATTTAGAACACAACCTAGAGCTGATTACTGAATTTCCTGCCTGCACTTATTTTTAAAATCGTTTTTTTCTTAAAACTTGCATTTTATCTGTCTCTGGCCTAGCACTCAAATGTGGGGTCATTTACTGCACTGTTCTAACTTGTTGATACTTGTGAACCTCTGCTTTCCTTAAAAAAAAAAAAAAAATCTTGCTTTTTTCCCACTTTTCTGAGATTTAAAAAAGTTCAGTTACAGATTTGCTGTTCTGAACTGTTTGTAAGTTTCTTGGAGGCCATTGTTTGCTTGGGCTAAAGGGAAGTCTGTGTGTTCATCAGTGGCAGTGATAAACATTGAACAGCCTGCCTGTCCCTGTGGGAGTGGTTACTGCCTTGAAACTGTAGTTTTATTGGCCATTTTGGGTCAATTCCTAACTCCTTGATCTTCCTCTCTTAAATCCCTCTTTTGCACGGTTTTGCCCATTTTTGCGCAACATCGGGCAGCGCTGCCTAATTGGGTTTAAACTATTCCTGGCTCCACAAAGTCTGCTCTTCACTTTTTCCATTAGAACTGCTCTATCTCTCAAATTAAACACCATATTCTCATTCTAAGGCCCCTCACTGGTCCAAATAAGTAATTTTACAAGTTAGCACTAATAAACCATAGGCACTACTTACTCTTATACTCTCTACAATTACCTTGTCCCCTATTGGTCCATTTTAATTCAGTTCCCTATATTACTCTAGCATGTCCAAAGGTCAGTCAATGGTTTCCTCTCCAGTCCAGCTGGTGAATCTGGGAATTTTGAGGCAATGTTACAACTGTCTCATGTACACGGACAACCCTCTCCTCCTCCAAACAGGTTCAAATATATGTGAGAGATGCAACCATATAGACAAACTGGAGGCTGAGCTCTCTCATCTCAAAACTGGTGTAACCAGTCAGGAGGAGAAGGTAACCTCACACAACACAATTCCAGTATCACATAGTCCCACCACAACAGTGAACCAAACACATAAAAACACAAAAACATACTTATAGGTTCATAGGTTCATAGGTTCATACTAGGCTATCTGCCCAAGGGCATTTATAAGCCTAGCCCATAGTTATGTGGCTTTCGCCACCCCTTTAGTTTGAATAAAAACTATGCCTATCATTTTGCTGTGCCTCTGTCAAGCAGTGACGCTGAAGTAATCCCTGGGGTATATCTGCAATCTCCCATCCATTGGTCAAGATTCCTCTTGAACAAGACCAGAGAGGTGCTCTGCCTCACATGTACCGGGATTTTGTTCCACAGCATAGGGAGTCTCTGGGTGATGAATCTGTCCCTCCAGCACGTTCTATTTATAACCGTGTCAAGGTTTAAGTCTCCGCCCTTGTGGTTCTGAGGGATCTAGATTTTTGAGGTGAAGCATATTCATCAAATCTGGGTTTGACATGGCCTTATATGTCAGGCACAGGTCACCTCTGAGCAAGCGGTATGAGACTGAATAGAGCTGGAGTTCTTTCAGTCGGGCAGCATAAGACATATTTTTGAGACCCTTTATCCTTTTGGTGAGGAACTTTGGGGCCTTTCAAGCTGCAGCAGGTGTCTGGTCAGATACATTCCGAACGGGCATTGTACTCAATCATAGGTCTAATAAGTGATGAGTACAGGGGACGATGACCTCCCTTGATCTAGATGTGAATCCCTTCATGATCAGGTGGGTGATATAGAAGGTTTTCCTAACTACTTTAGCAACATGAGTGTCAAACGAAAGGCTACTGTCAACCTGGGTCCCCAGATCTCTGATGACTTTTTCTGTGCTCAGTGGATTGCCACCTATATGGTAGCTAGGGGTAGCCTTGTTTTCCCAAAGGGTATGACTATGCATTTTGGCGTTTAACTTCAGGCCATGGCTCTGGCAACAGTTATCCATTGCGGTGAGGCCCCTCTGGAGGATGTCTGTGTCAGATGTGTTTTCGACTATGGCCCAGTTTGCAGTCATCTGCAAACTTTGTCAGCCATAACCCTCCTGTGTTTGCTTGTACTTCAGAAAAGTAGATGCCGAACAAGAGTGGACCCAGGACTGAGCCCTGTGGGACACCACTTGTGACAGGCTTTGAGTCTGACATGGCTCCAGCAACTCTGACCCTGTGGGTTCTGTCACTTAGCCAGTTTGCAACCCATCTTGTGATGTATGGGTTTACATTCAAGCTGATGAGTTTTTCGATGATACCTGAGTGGGGTATTGTGTCGAAGGCCTTTGCCAGGTCGAGGTAGGCTGTATGGACTGCCTTTCCTCATCAATGGCCTTGGTGACTGTCTCAAAAGTCAACCAAGTTTAAGAGGCAGGATCTGCCTTTGACAAAGCCAAACTGAGTTGGATCCAAAGTCTGCAAGTTCCCTATGTCTTTATTTATGAGTTCCATTATGATCCTCTCCATGGCTTTGCAGATAAGGCTTGTCAAGCTAATGGGGCGGTAATTTCCAGGGTCTGTGGAGGCACCGCCCTTATGAAGTGGGACCACAGTCGCTGCGCCACTCCTTGGGTATGTATCCTGAGGTGAGGCTAAGATTAAACAGCTGTCCTAACTGTGGGTTTAATTCCTCATTGAGTTCATGAAGCACACAGCCGGGGACACCATCCGGTCCCATGGATGCTGTGTTTTTGCCTTAGTGAGGGCAGTTCTCACCTGGGCGTTGGAGATGTTTTGGGGGCTACAATCCTCTGGAATAGATATCTCTCCTTTTGGGGGGGGGGAGAAGTTTGCACTGAACCTGTCAGCCAGTATGTTGGCAATGTGTGTAGGTTCAGTAATTTTCACATCATTTTGAACTAATTCTGAGCATATCTGGGAGTTTCCTCCTAGGTTTCTAACATAGCTAAAGAAGGCCTTATGATTCTCTTTAGAGTCCTTGGCGATTTTTCTCTCAAAATTTGCCTTGGATGATTTTATGAGAGCTCTTAGTTTTTACTTATAATGATCAAAGGTGTCTTACCTTTCAAGGATTTTGCTCTATCTTGTAGTAGCTTCCTCCTTTTGTTGTAGAGCTTGTTTATGGCTGGGGTCCACCAGACTGGACGCTTGCCTTTGGTACAGAGAGTCTTAGTTTTGTTTGGGATTGCCTGATCCATGCAGTCCTGTAGGTGCTGGTAGAAGGCATTTGTAAGTGATTCAGCAGTTTGAGTAATGTTTACCACTGGCTCAGGGGCCTTAAAGGAGACCACACTAGTTTTAGAAGTGTGAAATCGGCTTTTGAGAAGTTTTTCACTGTGGTCTTTTTGTTTCAGGTGGGGCGGGATGAGGACCTCCAGCGAGATTAGTTTATGATCTGATCTCACCAGTGAGGGGTATACTTCGGTGTTGAACATTTTGATCCCATGTTCGTGATGATGAGATCAAGTATGTTTTCTCCTCTTGTGGGGATGGTGACTAGTTGTTCCATGGCATTTGAGTTTATGAACTCCAGGAATCTTTGGGTTAGAGTGTTCGGGCTTGAGTAGTGTTCCCAGTCTATATTAGGGTAGTTAAAGTCACCTAGTATGATGGTGTTTGGAGATACATTTATCCCTCCAATGTTTTCAGGAAGGCCATGTGAGGTTCCTGAGTTTGAGAGGGTGGCCTGTAACATGCTACAAATTGCAGAGCAGTCTTGCCTATGGTTAATTGCACCTGGATGGTCTCCGATGCATCATGCGTTGCCACCAACCTTGAGGTGTGGGTGTCCTTTATGAATATGGACACCCCCTCCTTTCTTGGTGTTGTCCGGATTTTGGGGCCGGAACGCATGATATGAGGTGAAACCTGTTAGTGCTGGGGTGCTCTCAGGAGCCTTGAACCAGGTTTCTGTCACAGCACAGACATCGATGTTCTCCATATTGAGAAGGGCCTCGGTGCGTGCATCTTGAGATTGAGACTTCTGGCATTGAGCAGCATTACCCTTAGTTTTTTCCTTTTGGTGTTCTAGGGTGGTAGGTTTAGAATTTGAGCCTTGCCTAAAAAGGCACTATGGGGGTGGCAGAGCCTTTGCCAATATCCGGAAGCCCAGGGTGACAGGTGCAAGCCGTCCCTTGCGAGCAGCGTGGCTTGTCCAGCATGTCATCCCAGGCAGACAGACATTGGATCCCTTTGAATGACACCAGAATTTAAGCCAATTATTAAAGCTGATCATCTTATCACTGTATTGTGGCATCATTCTAGGTGAAGGTAGGATACTGCTCAAGGTCAGGGTCATATAAGAAAAAACAACAGCCTAATCTTACAAAATACAGAAACAGAGAAAATAATTTACAAGAGTGTCTATCAACCTTCTAGTCATTCCTGTTGTTGCATGTTGGTTCAATTCCAGAATGTTTATTTTTTGTGTTGGCTTCTTAAGCAGTTCTTTAATGTTGTCCATACATTGAGGCAAGAGGTAATTCTGTTCATTTTCAATCTGATTGTAATCATTTCTAGATTGCTAAACTTATAAATTCTTTAAATGAGGGAGTAGATTCATTTTTCCAGTTTTGTGTGATCACTGTTCTGGAGCTGGTCAATACAGTCCACCTCAGTGATAATAGTAAAGCCATCATTGCTAGAAGCCACCTAATTTCTACATTACTCTACACTTTTCCCATACTAGTTAATCTAAACAAAGGTGACTTAAACAAGTTAACAGACTGCTAAAACAAAATTGCAAAGTTCACCACCAGCTCAGCTTTCAGGAGCCATCATTGTCTATTCCTCAGGCAATTATCCTGGCTGGAATTACCAAACTTACTTACCTTTGCTTTTTTCCCACTTTTCTGAGAGTTAAAAAAGTTCAGTTACAGAATTGCTGTTCTGAACTGTTTGTAAGTTTCTTGGAGGCCATTGTTTGCTTGGGCTAAATGGAAGTCTCTGTGTTCATCAGTGGCAGTGATAAACATTGAGCAGCCTGCCTGCCCCTGTGGGAGTGGTTACTGCCTTGAATCTGTAGTTTTATTGGCCATTTTGGGTCAATTCCAAACTCCTTGATCTCCCTCTCTTAAAACCCAATTGCCTCGTGGTTTTGGCATCTTTTTGGACTTGTTGGCTGTTGGTGAAGCACCCACCAAGAGGAGAAAACACTGAGAGAAGAAAGGAGCCACTTTTGAGATTAAGTATTTTGCTTCAGATTATCTGTTAAGTTTTTCTGCATTGCCACCTACTGTTGAGCATTTTCTGGCTTGTTAAATTTGATTTCTGTGTTGGTAACTGTATTTAGAACACAACCTAGAGCTGATTACTGAATTTCCTGCCTGCACTTATTTTTAAAATCTTTTTTTCTTAAAACTTGCATTTTATCTGTCTTTGGCCTAGCACTCAAATGTGGGGTCATTTACTACACTGTTCTAACTTGTTGATACCTGTGAACCTCTGCTTTCCTTAAAAAAAACAAAAAATCTTGCTTTTTTCCCACTTTTCTGAGATTTAAAAAAGTTCAGTTACAGATTTGCTGTTCTGAACTGTTAGTAAGTTTCTTGGAGGCCATTGTTTGCTTGGGCTAAAGGGAAGTCTCTGTGTTCATCAGTGGCAGTGATAAATATTGAGCAGCCTGCCTGCCCCTGTGGGAGTGGTTACTGCCTTGAAACTGTAGATTTATTGGCCATTTTGGGTCAATTCCAAACTCCTTGATCTTCCTCTCTTAAAACCCTCTTTTGCACGGTTTTGCCCGTTTTTGCGCAACATCGGGCAGCGCCGCCTAGTTGGGTTTAAACTATTCCTGGCTACACAAAGTCTGCTCTTCACTTTTTCCATTAGAACTGCTCTATCTCTCAAATTAAACACCATATTCTCATTCTAAGGCCCCTCACTGTCCAAATAAGTAATTTTACAAGTTAGCACTAATAAACCATAGGCACTACTTACTCTTATACTCTCTACAATTACCTTGTCCGCTATTGGTCCATTTTAATTCAGTTCCCTATATTACTCTAGCATGTCCAAAGGTCAGTCAATGGTTTCCTCTCCAGTCCAGCTGGTGAATCTGGGAATTTTGAGGCAATGTTACAACTGTCTCATGTACACGGACAACCCTCTTCTCCTCCAAACAGGTTCAAATATATGTGAGAGATGCAACCATATAGACAAACTGGAGGCTGAGCTCTCTCATCTCAAAACTGGTGTAACCAGTCAGGAGGAGAAGGTAACCTCACACAACACAATTCCAGTATCACATAGTCCCACCACAACAGTGAACCAAACACATAAAAACACAAAAACATACTCGGAGGCTCTAAACAAAAATCTACCTAAGCAACAGAGACCTCTAAAGCAGACATCCAGGCAAACGCTACCCCAAAACAAAAACAAAACACATACAACACATAGCACACAAAGTCAGTGTGCCAAGCAGTCACAGCCCTTAAGGCTGAATAACACACCTGATACGCTTGTAATAGGTGACTCTATTGTCAGACACACTGACGTCCCGCTCACCAGGCTGAATAAAAAGAAGGTCACAGTGAGCTGCCTGTCGGGTGCTAGGATCTGCCACATAACGCAAGCACTCAGGTCACTCCAAAGCAAATACAAATATTGTACATGCTGGCGTGAATGACCTGAGACATACCTCCCTCGACTACATGAAAAGAGACATAGAGGAGCTCTCTGATCATGTAGCCCAGGCCGGTATGACCCTGACCTTGAGCAGCATCTTACCCTCACCTAGAATGATGCCACAGTATAAAGACAAAATGATCGACTTTAACAATTGGCTAAAATTTTGGTGTCATTCAAAGGGGATCCAGTGTCTGTCAGCCTGGGATGACATGCTCGACAAGCCATGTTGCTTCGCTAGAGACGGCTTGCACCTGTCACCCCTGGGCTTTCGGATATTGGCAAAGGCTCTTGCCACCCCCATAGTGCCTTTTTTAGGCAAGGCTCAAAAGTCAAACCCACCTCCATAGACAGCACAAGGAACAAGAAACTAAGAGTAATGCTGCTAAATGCCAGAAGTTTTAACCTCAAGATGCATGCACTCGAAGCTCTCCTCAGTATGGAGAACATTGATATCTGTGCAGTGACAGAAACCTGGTTCAAGGCTCCAGAGAGCACCCCAGCACTACCAGGTTATACCTCATATCATGCTTTTTGGCCCCAAAACCCGGACCGAACCACAAAAGGAGGGGGAGTTTCCATATTTATCAAGGATATCCACACCTCCAGGTTAGTGGCATTGCACGAAGTATCAGAGACCATCCATGTGCAACTGACAGTGGGCAAGACTGCTTTTCAGTTTATAGCATCCTACAGACCACCCTCTCAAAGTCAGGAATCCCACTTGGTTTTCCTTAAAACATTGGATAACATGAAGATCTCTCCGAACACCATTATATTGGGCGACTTCAACTACCCAAACATAGACTGGGAGCATTACTCAAGCCCCAGCACCTTAGCCCAAAGGTTCCTGGAATTTATAAACTCAAATGCTATGGAACAACTAGTCACCACTCCCACAAGAGGGGAAAACATACTAGACCTGATCATTACCAACATGGGGACTCTATGCTCCATACCAGAAGTATATCCCACATTGGTAAGATCAGACCATAAATTAATTTCACTGGATATCCACATCCCAACCCCAGCCCAGAAAACCACAGTGAAAAACTTCTCAAAAGTGAACTTCACACTTCTCAAAACTGAAGTGGAATCCTTCAAGGCCCCAGGGCCAGTGGAAACTATGGCCCAAACTGCAGAATCCTATATAAACGCATTCTACGGACATCTCCAGGAATGCATGGATCATGCTATCCCAAACAAAATCAAGACCCACTCATCCAAAGGCAGGCGTCCAGTCTGGTGGACCCCAGCCACAAATAAACTGTACAACAGAAGGAGGAAGCTACTACATGATAGAGCAAAATCCCTAAAAGGGAAGGCATCTCTGATCAGTACTAGCAAAAAATTACGATCCCAAATAAAATCCTCCAAGGCCAGCTTCGAGAGAAAAATTGCACAGGACACTAAAGACAATCATAAGGCTTTTTTCAGTTATGTTAGGAACCTGGGATGCAACTCCCAGACTTGTTCTGAGTTGATTCTAAGCGACAAAAAATACACTGAACCCACAGACATTGCCAATATCCTGGCAGACAGGTTCAGTGCAAACTTCTCCACCCCCCCCGAAAAGAGCAAGTATCTATCCCAGCAGAGTTCAGCCTCCCAAACATCTCTGATGCTCATGTGAAGGCCGCCCTCTCCAAAGCAAAAAACACTGCTTCCATGGGCCCAGATGGCTTCCCGGGTTGCATCCTACATGAACTCTAAGAAGGACTAATCCCTCAAGTAAAACTGCTGTACAATCTCAGCCTCACTACAGGATATGTGCCAAAAGAATGGCGTACAGCAACAGTGGTCCCACTCCACAAAGGTGGCGCTTCTGCGGACCCTGGAAACTATCGGCCCATAAGCCTGACTAGCCTAGTCTGCAAGGCTATGGAGAGGATCATCATGGAACTCATAAACAAAGACATTGGGGACCTACAGACACTAGATCCTACCCATTTTGGCTTCGTCAAGGGCAGATCCTGCCTTTTGAACCTGGTCGACTTCTTCGAAACAGTCACCAAGGCCATAGATGAAGGGAAGGTAGTCCACACAGCCTATCTGGACCTCACAAAGGCATTTGACACAGTACCCCACTCGGGCATCATAGAAAAGCTATCCAGCCTAAATATAAACCCCTATGTCACAAGATGGGTCACAAACTGGCTCAAAGACAGAACCCACAGAGTCAGAGTTGCTGGAGCCATGTCAGACTTGAAACCGGTCACAAGTGGCATCCCACAAGTTTCTGTCCTGGGACCTCTCTTGTTCGGTATTTACTTTTCTGAGGTACAGGCCAATGTGGGAGGACTATGGCTCACCAAGTTCGCAGATGACTGCAAACTGGGCACCATAATCGACTCTCCAGCTGACACAAACATCCTTCAAAAAGGCCTCGCAGAGATGGATAACTGGTGCCAGAGCCATGGTCTAAAGCTAAATGCCAAAAAGTGTATAGTCATACCCTTTGGCAAAAACAATGTGCCCATAAATTACCACATAGGTGGTAACCCATTTAGGGATCTGGGGACCCAAGTTGATAGCAATCTCTCCTTTGACAACCACATTGCCAAAGTGAATTCAATACCAAATGGAATAAACGACTTGGATCAAAATAAAAGGCAACCTCGGTGAGATCAATAGGCGTGCCAGTCACTAATGCACCAAACGGAACATATTTATTGTTGAAAATACAAAAAGGCATAAACCAAAAAACGAAAAGTTAAGCGCTTTCACTCATAACAATGAGCTTCTTCAGAACAATTTCCACACAAACAATTCACTATTAAATACTAAAATTGGCGCCAAAATGGAACATATTCCCTTCCTTAAAGGGGTACCACAATATTACATACATATAGTTATTTAGTCTTAATAGACAATCTAATAGTATTCAATTCAGCCTGATACTACAAAAACCTTTTAACCATAACCTGTCACTTCGACATAATGTGTATTTACTTAACATTAAAGGTTTTTGTAGTATCAGGCTGAATTGAATACTATTAGATTGTCTATTAAGACTAAATAACTATATGTATGTAATATTGTGGTACCCCTTTAAGGAAGGGAATATGTTCCATTTTGGCACCAATTTTAGTATTTAATAGTGAATTGTTTGTGTGGAAATTGTTCTGAAGAAGCTCATTGTTATGAGTGAAAGCGCTTAACTTTTCGTTTTTTGGTTTATGCCTTTTTGTATTTTCAACAATAAATATGTTCCGTTTGGTGCATTAGTGACTGGCACGCCTATTGATCTCACCGAGGTTGCCTTTTACATTGCCAAAGTGGTTAGAAAGACCTTCTACATAGCCCACATTATCATGAAAGGATTCACATCTAGATTAAGAGAGGTAATCGTGCCCCTTTATTCATCCCTCATCAGACCCATCATAGAATACAATGCCCCCTTTGGGATGTACCTTACCCGACACCTGCAGCAATTAGAAAGACCCCAAAAGTACCTCACCAGGAGGATCAAGGGACTCAAACAGATGCCATATGCTGCTCGGTTAAAAAAACTCCAGCTCTACTCAGTTGCATACCGCCTACTTCAAGGTGATCTATGCCTGACATATAAAGCTATGTCCAACCCATAATTAATGGACATGCTCCACCTCAGTAAATCTAAATCCCTTAGAGCCACACGCTCGAGGGACTTAAACCTCAGCACAAAAATAAATAGAACATGCTGGAGGGACAGATTCATAACCCAGAAGCTCCCTTCACTCTGGAATAGAATTCCAATTCATGTTAGGCAGAGCACCTCACTGACTCTCTTCAAGAAGAATCTTGATGAGTGGATGGGGGATCGTAGGTTTGTCCCGGGGATTACTTCCGTGTCACTATTAGACAGAGGCACAGTAAACTAAACTTTAAAAAGGGCACAGTATACTCAAATCAAGGGGTGGCATAAGCCAAACACAATCGGGCTAGGCTTATAAATGCCCCAGGGCAGATAGCCTAGTATGAACCTATGAACCTATTAACTAACTTACAACCGCCCACCAAATCCTATACCATCCTGAAAAAGAAACAACCCTAGAAGGCCTACTAAATCACTATGCAAACAGCCGTTTACTAAGATCCACCAACAGAGTGCTCATCGAAGTAACCAAAAGCAGGAATAGCTCAGTTGACTCCCTCTACTCAAGTGCTATTGCTAAAATATGGAATATCCTTCCTCTAGATATCAGGATCTTAGACAGTAAGCTAAACTTTAAAAAACATCTTCAGTCACACTTAGCTAGCTCTTGGAAATGTAACCGCACAGACCCAGGATAACCCTCTATCTCAACCTATAGTCTACACTCACTCCTTGCTATCGTAGCTCAAATATCACTACTATCCTATTATATCCTTCTAGTCAACCTCTCCCCCACACATACAGATCACTGACTACTTCTACCGTATCTTTATTTCACAGGTTGCTGTACAGCATACACCCAGAAATAAACTCAATCTCCCAAAATCTAAACTGGCACCATATCAAATTCATATTCTTGTACTAATATCTGTTTGTAATACCCACCAGTTTGCACTGCCTATACTAGCACAATACCAAATTCGTATTCTTGTACTAATATCTGTTTGTAATACCCACCAATTTGCACTGTCTATACTGGCACCATATCAAATTCATATTCTTGTACTAATATCTGTTTGTAATACCCACCTATTTGCACTGTCTATACTGGCACCATATCAAATTCGTATTCTTGTACTAATATCTGTTTGTAATACCCACCAATTTGCACTGTCTATACTGGCACTATATCAAATTCATATTCTTTCACTAATATCTGTTTGTAATACCCACCTATTTGCACTGTCTATACTGGCACTATACCAAATTCGTATTCTTGTACTAATATCTGTTTGTAATACCTACCTATTTGCACTGCCTATACTAGCACAATACCAAATTCGTATTCTTGTACTAATATCTGTTTGTAATACCTACCTATTTGCACTGTCTATACTGGCACTATACCAAATTCATATTCTTGTACTAATATCCATTTGTAATACCCACCTATTTGCACTGCCTATACTAGCACAATACCAAATTCGTATTCTTGTACTAATATCTGTTTGTAATACCCACCTATCTGCACTGTCATTTTTTGTATAGCAGCAGTATTGTAATACCCCACTCGGGTATTGTAGAAAAACTTACCAGCTTAAATGTAAACCCATATGTCACAAGATGGGTTGCAAACTGGCTTAAGGACAGAACCCACAGGGTTAGAGTTGCTGGCGCTGTGTCAGACTCCAAGCCGGTCACAAGTGGTGTCCCACAGGGCTCGGTCCTTGGCCCCCTATTGTTTGGCATCTACTTCTCAAAAGTACAGGCCAACATGGGAGGACTTTGTGACAAAGTTTGCAGATGACTGCAAACTGGGCGCCATAGTGGAAAGTGCATCGACACGGATATCCTTCAGAAGGGACTCACGCAAACAGATAGCTGGTGCCAGAGCCATGGCCTGAAGTTAAATGCCAAAAAATGTATAGTCATACCCTTCGTGAAAAACAAGGTAACCCCAAGCTACCATATAGGTGGCAAACCACTAAGCACAGAAGAGGTTATCAGGGACCTGGGGACCCAGGTTGACAGTGGCCTTTCTTTTGACACTCACATTGCTAAAGTGGTTAGAAAGACCTTCTACATTGCCCACCTGATCATGAAAGATTCACATCCAGATCTAGTGAGGTCATTGTTCCCCTGTACTCTTCACTTATCAGACCAATGATCGAGTACAATGCCCCATTCGGGATGTATCTCACCCGACATCTGCAGCAATTGGAGAGACCCCAAAAGTTCCTCACCAAAAGGATAAGGACTCCAAAATCTGTCATATGCTGCCAGATTGAAGAAACTCCAGCTCTATTCAGTCGCATACCGTCTGCTCAGAGGTGACATGTGCCTGACATACAAGGCCATGTCCAACCGGAATTAATGGACATGCTCCACCTCAAAAATCCAAATCCACCAAAACCACTAGAGCAAGCGACTTAAACCTTAGCACGGATATAAATAGGATGTGCTGGAGGGATAGATTTATCACTCAGAGACTCCCTATGCTGTGGAATAAAATCCCGGTCCATGTGAGGCAGAGCACCTCGCTGACTCTGTTCAAGAGAAATCTAGACCTGTGGATGGGAGATCGTAGGTTTACCCCGGGAATCATCTCTGGGTCACTGCTGGACAGAGGCATAACAAACTAATGGGCACAGTATTTTTTCATATAAGGGGTGGCGTAAGCCACAATAATTTGGGCTAGGCTTATAAATGCCTTAGGGCAGATAGCCTAGTATAAACCTATGAACCTATGAACCTATGTTCTCTCCTCAGTTTTTACACATACTGTATTAATCATATTGCATTATTTCAAATGAGGTAGTAATATAATGTAATGTACTGTTTCTAAGTGTACTGTTTGTATCTTAGAGGTAGTAATATAAAGTAATGTACTGTTTCTAAGTGTGCTGTTTGTATCTTAGACGTAGTAATATAATGTAATGTACTGTTTCTAAGTGTGCTGTTTGTATCTTAGAAGTAGTAATGTAATGTAATGTACTGTTTCTAAGTGTGCTGTTTGTATCTTAGAGGTAGTAATATAATGTAATGTACTGTCTCTAAGTGCACTGTTTGTATCTTAGAGGTAGTAATGTAATGTAATGTACTGTTTCTAAGTGTACTGTTTGTATCTTAGAGGTAGTAGTATAATGTAATGTACTGTTTCTAAGTGTACTGTTTGTATCTTAGAGGTAGTAATGTAATGTACTGTTTCTAAGTGTGCTGTTTGTATCTTAGAGGTAGTAATATAATGTAATGTACTGTCTCTAAGTGTACTGTTTGTATCTTAGAGGTAGTAATGTAATGTAATGTACTGTCTCTAAGTGTGCTGTTTGTATCTTAGAGGTAGTAATGTAATGTAATGTACTGTTTCTAAGTGTACTGTTTGTATCTTAGAGGTAGTAATATAATGTAATGTACTGTTTCTAAGTGTACTGTTTGTATCTTAGAGGTAGTAATATAATGTAATGTACTGTTTCTAAGTGTACTGTTTGTATCTTAGGGGTAGTAATATAATGTAATGTACTGTTTCTAAGTGTACTGTTTGTATCTTAGTGGTAGTAATGTAATGTAATGTACTGTTTCTAAGTGTGCTGTTTGTATCTTAGAGGTAGTAATGTAATGTAATGTACTGTTTCTAAGTGTACTGTTTGTATCTTAGAGGTAGTAATGTAATGTATTGTACTGTTTCTAAGTGTGCTGTTTGTATCTTAGAGGTAGTAATGTAATGTAATGTACTGTTTCTAAGTGTGCTGTTTGTATCTTAGAGGTAGTAATATAATGTAATGTACTGTTTCTAAGTGTACTGTTTGTATCTTAGTGGTAGTAATATAATGTAATGTACTGTTTCTAAGTGTACTGTTTGTATCTTAGAGGTAGTAATATAATGTATTGTACTATTTCTAAGTGTGTTGTTTGTATCTTAGAGGTAGTAATATAATGTAATGTACTGTTTCTAAGTGTGCTGTTTGTATCTTAGAGGTAGTAATATAATGTAATGTACTGTTTCTAAGTGTGCTGTTTATTTTTATTTATTTATTTTTTTATTTTACATTTGTTAACCGGGCTAGTCCAACTGGATACATGTCCATTTTCAGTGGAGGCCCGAGGAGAAAAGCTCCGCTATCTAATACATGGTAAAAAAATATAAACACACTACATAAGTCATTACAAGCACAAAAAGCATATTACACAATACTTAGGGTATTTCAAACACAATAATACTCAAGACATTAAACCACAATATGAGAAAGTAAGGTAATAGGAGATATAGCTGATACATAAGTACTGGGAAGTAGTATGATACAGCAGAAATTAAGGAGTTTGTTTAAGAGTTATCAGTAGGATGTAGAGAGGAGTATAGTTAATAGATAATAGACAGCATTTATAGTAGAAATGAACACTGAAAAAGAAAGAAAATAGACCTGAGAGAAGTGTAAGGGATGCAGTATGTGTGAGGATTTGTAAAGATCAGCTCGGGTTGTTGCATGAGCATAGCCAGTGATTGGTTAGAAAGTGTTTTAGTTTAGTTTTAAACAGTGTGATGAAAGTTTGGGCTATTAGGTCTGGGGGAAGTTGATTCCATATCTTACTAACTGAGTTGGAAAATATAGAGTCACCTGCGGTGTTCTTTGATAGAGAAGTTTGAATCAGTGTTTTGTTAGATGAGCGAAGGTTTTTTAGGTTGTTGTAGGGTTTTATAAGGGTGGAGAGCATAGGTGTATTTTCAGGGTGGTGAAGGGCTTTCTGGGCTATGGAAAGCTGATAGTATTGAATTAGGTGGGGTAGTTGTAGCCATCCTAGGTAGCAGAGATTCTGGCAGTGATGTGTTTTATATGGGGAGGCAGTGGCAAATCTGGCAATGTTATTATAGGCTGCTGTAAGCTTATTGATATTGTATTTAGAAAGGTTAGTATATATTGGGGAAGCATATAGGAGTGTCGATATAAGATGGGTTCTAGCTATGGTAGTTCTTGCTTCAGGAGTCAGAAATGATTTGATTCTATAGAGAGAACCTAATTTTCTATTAGTTGCTTTTACGATTGAGTTGATATGAAAGTCAAATTTAAGTAGGTTGTCGATAGTTATGCCAAGAAGTTTGGTTGTTTGATAAGGAGAGATAAGGGTGCCATTGTTAGAGGTGAGAAAGAAGTTGATAGAGGGGGATTGGTGTGTGGGTAAGAAGAGGAGAAGTTTAGTTTTCTTAGGATTTAGGAGGAGACAGTGATTAGAGAACCATTGCTCTATGGTGGTGAAGGTTTTTTGGGTAAGTGAGTGTAGGTCAGTTTGGGTGGTGGCCGAGCAAATGATGGTGGTATCGTCAGCGTATTGGATACAAGTAGTTAGAGGGGTGACAAGATGTAGGTCATTGATAAAGATGGAAAATAGAAGAGGACCTAAGATGGAGCCCTGAGGGACTCCCAGAGTGGTGGGCAGAAGTTCGGAGAGATTAGTGTTCCATAACACTGCTTGTTTCCGATTTTGAAGATAGGAGGAAAACCAGTTTAAGGCAATGCTGTCAAGAGAAAGAGATTTTAAGCGATGTAGGAGTAGTTGGTGGTTCACCATATCAAAGGCTTTTGACAGGTCAACAAAGAGTGCTGATGAGAGTAGGTTATTATTTTGGTTTTTATTAATGGAGTCAATAAAGGATAATAAGGCTGTGGTGGTGCTATGGTAGGGACGAAATCCATATTGGCAGTTTGCAAGGAGATTATTGTTTAGGAGGTGACTAAGTAACTGTTTGTGGATACATTTCTCCATTATTTTAGCAATAGGAGATAGCAGTGCTATGGGGCGGTAGTTGGAATACTCAAAAGAATCACCCCCTTTGAAGAGAGGGATGATGTGGGAAATTTTCCAGAGTGAAGGTATTGTACTTTCTTTTATGGTTCTATTGATGAGTATAGAGATTGGGTAGGCAATAGCTTTAGCTCCTAGCTGGAGATATTCGGCTGGTATTTTGTCGGCTGAGGGAGTAGAAGGTTTCAGTTTCTGAAGTAGGTTTAGAATATGGGAGGTGGGTATGGGTTGTAGTTGAAATGGTGGTGGGGTACAGTTCGGGTTACCTAGTAGATCAGGGTCAGGGCTTTGTTGGTTGGCTAGTTTGAGTATTGTAGAGGTAAAGAAGTTGTCAAATGCATTTGCCGTTTGTAGGGGAGAGTTGGGGCTGGAGCCTATAGGATTGGGAGTTTCAACTTTGCCGGGGGATAGTAGTGTGTTAATAGATCTCCAGAATTTTTGTGGATGGTGTTGGGAGGATTGCTGTAACTGGGTATAGAAGTTTTTTTTATCTTGTATGATAGCTAATTTAGTCCTGTTTCTTATTTGTTTGAAGTTAAGGTGATCAAAGGAGTCTTTAGTGGCTCGCCATTTAGTCCAGGCTTTGTTCCTAGTCAGGATAAGTTTTTTAGTGTTGCTTGTAAGCCATTGTGCTGTCTTAGATTTTATGCATATAGAGCGCATAGGAGCATGGTGATCAAGAATAGTGAGAAAAGTGTGATTAAAGTGGATGACAGCGTCATCTATTGGGAGGGTTTGTAAAGGTAACCAGTTAACTAGGCTAAGTTCATATTGAAATTGATGGGGATTGAAATGTTTTTTGCTGCGAGATAAGCGGATAAGGGGAGGTATTGATAGTTGTGTTTTATGCCTAATAATGTAAGTTAGAGAGTGGTCACTAAGGTCATCTGGGAGGGTTCCTGTAGAATACTTTTGTTGGGGGCTATTAGTTAAGATCCAATCTAGTATGGTCTCTTTATTATTGCTTTTATTTGTTCTAGTTGTAGAATTAATGGTTTGATGGAATCCATGGAGGTTGATATGGGTAGATGGATTTAGTTCTTTGCATACGTTCCAATCCATATTAAAGTCACCTAATAATATAGTTTCTTGAGGGAGATTGATCGAGAGCCAGTTAAGTAGGTTCTCTAATATTGGGGTATTGTTACCTGGGGGAAGATAAGCGCAGATAATATTGATGGTTTTGTGTGGATTGAGGGAGAATTTGGAGATAATAATTTCAGTATTAGTGTCATTTGGAGGGGTATGAATTGCTTTACATACCTCAAGTCCAGTTTTGTAGAGTATAGCTACTCCACCACCTTTTTTATTGGGGCGGTCATGTCTTAGGATGTTATAGCCAGGGGGGATAATTTCATTGTCTTTTATAGTAGGTTTGAGCCAGGTTTCGGTAAGGCAGAGAATGTCACATTGTTGGACTTCAAGTAGGGCATGAAGAGCAGGAACTTTATTACAAATGCTACGGATATTAAGATGAGCTATATAAAGAGATTTGGGAGGTTTAGGATGTGGTTTAGACATACTTTTCATTTGTTGGGTGATAGGGGGAAGTACTAAAGTGTCTGGGCCTGGGTTAGGGTGTATATCCCCGTCTATTAATGACAAAACTTGTGTATGTTAAGTTAATTGTGAGGGTTTGAAGCAATGGATGTGTTTTGAGAGTGTATGAAGAAGGTATTTGATGTGTGAGAGACGATGGTATTTGGGTTCCAGATATAAGTTGTTGTATATGGGGCTGAGATATGTAGTAAGTGTTGATGGGGGGGGTGGTTAGGGTGTGTTTATGTGGGATGTTAACAGTAGGACTGAGAGGCTGTTCGTAGTAGGTTATGAGGTAGGTAGAGGATAGAGAAATTAGCAGAGATATTAGTAGGAGAGGAAGTTGAGTAAGAGACACTATATAGTAGAAATATGTTCAGAGAGGTAGTGGGTGGGTGTGGGGGTGGATTGTTGTGGATTGGGTGGAGAGAGGAAGTTCTGATTGGTGAAGACTTTGGAGGGTGTGGCTATGTGGGAATAAATGTAGAGGTCCAAGGGGCGGGTGAGATTTGGGGCAGGAGGGGCGAGTGAGTGAGGCAGAGGGCGAACGGAGCGGGAAGAGCCAAAAGAGTAGAAGGGAGCTGAGAGGAAACAATCAGCCACGTAGGAAAAGAGCAGGTAAGTGAATGCTGATAGCAGGACTAGTAAGATGTAATAGAGTATAGTATAAGCAGATGTACAGTACACAGATCCCAATGGGAGGTAGTTAGGCCAGTGGAAGGAAAAGGTGTGTTACCGGGTAAAGATCCAGGTAGATGGCAGTAAAGGCAGTAAGCTTCTTAAAGATCCAGAGAGTAAGGAACTGTAAGTAGAAGGGAGCCGTTTAGTAGGCAGAAGTTCAGAAGCACATATATGGTGGGAGGTTTTGGGAATGGAAAAGGAATAGAAGTAGGAAAAGTAAAAGCAGTATTAAGGGAGAAGAGATAATAGGAGGTAAGAAATTGTAAGCAGTAGAAAGCAGTTGAAGGGAGAAGGGATTACAATAGGTAACTAATAGTGAGCCATTGAGGATAAGGGGGGCACCACCTAGTGGTTAAGTGTGATAGTGCATCAGTTGTTCCACCGGATCCCTAGCAGGGCAATTTAGAGGACAAGGGGAACTAGTGAAGAAAGACAAAAGAAGTAGGTAGGCTGTTGTATTTCCCTCTATATCTTAGAGGTAGTAATGTAATGTAATGTACTGTTTCTAAGTGTACTGTTTGTATCTTAGAGGTAGTAATATAATGTAATGTACTGTTTCTAAGTGTGCTGTTTGTATCTTATGGGTAGTAATAGGTTCATAGGTTCATAGGTTCATACTAGGCTATCTGCCCAAGGGCATTTATAAGCCTAGCCCATAGTTATGTGGCTTTCGCCACCCCTTTAGTTTGAATAAAAACTATGCCTATCATTTTTCTGTGCCTCTGTCAAGCAGTGACACTGAAGTAATCCCTGGGGTATATCTGCGATCTCCCATCCATTGGTCAAGATTCCTCTTGAACAAGGCCAGCGAGGTGCTCTGCCTCACATGTACCGGGATTTTGTTCCACAGCATAGGAGTCTCTGGGTGATGAATCTGTCCCTCCAGCACGTTCTATTTATAACCGTGTCAAGGTTTAAGTCTCCGCCCTTGTGGTTCTGAGGGATCTAGATTTTTGAGGTGAAGCATATTCATCAAATCTGGGTTTGACATGGCCTTATATGTCAGGCACAGGTCACCTCTGAGCAAGCGGTATGAGACTGAATAAAGCTGGAGTTCTTTCAGTCGGGCAGCATAAGACATATTTTGAGACCCTTTATCCTTTTGGTGAGGAACTTTTGGGGCCTTTCAAGCTGCATCAGGTGTCTGGTCAGATACATTCGAACGGGCATTGTACTCAATCATAGGTCTAATGAGTGATGAGTACAGGGGACGATGACCTCCCTTGATCTAGATGTGAATCCCTTCATGATCAGGTGGGCGATATAGAAGGTTTTCCTAACTACTTTAGCAACATGAGTGTCAAACGAAAGACTACTGTCAACTTGGGTCCCCAGATCCCTGATGACTTTTTCTGTGCTCAGTGGATTGTCACCTATATGGTAGCTAGGGTAACCTTGTTTTTCCCAAGGGTATGACTATGCATTTTTGGCGTTTAACTTCAGGCCATGGCTCTGGCACCAGTTATCCGTTTCTGTGAGGCCCTTCTGGAGGATATCTGTGTCAGATGTGTTTTCGACTATGGCCCAGTTTGCAGTCATCTGCAAACTTTGTCAGCCATAACCCTCCTGTGTTTGCTTGTACTTCAGAAAAGTAGATGCCGAACAAGAGTGGACCCAGGACTGAGCCCTGTGGGACACCACTTGTGACAGGCTTTGAGTCTGACATGGCTCCAGCAACTCTGACCCTGTGGGTTCTGTCGCTTAGCCAGTTTGCAACCCATCTTGTGATGTATGGGTTTACATTCAAGCTGATGAGTTTTTCGATGATACCTGAGTGGGGTATTGTGTCGAAGGCCTTTGCCAGGTCGAGGTAGGCTGTATGGACTGCCTTTCCTCATCAATGGCCTTGGTGACTGTCTCGAAAAAGTCAACCAAGTTTAAGAGGCAGGATCTGCCTTTGACAAAGCCAAACTGGGTTGGATCCAAAGTCTGCAAGTTCCCTATGTCTTTATTTATGAGTTCCATTATGATCCTCTCCATGGCTTTGCAGATAAGGCTTGTCAAGCTAATGGGGCGGTAATTTCCAGGGTCTGTGGAGGCACCGCCTTATGAAGTGGGACCACAGTGCGCCACACCTTGGTACGTATCCTGAGGTGAGGCTAAGATTAAACAGCTGTCCTAACTGTGGGTTTAATTCCTCGTTGAGTTCATGAAGCACACAGCCAGGGACACCATCCGGTCCCATGGATGCTGTGTTTTTGCCTTAGTGAGGGCAGTTCTCACCTGGGCGTTGGAGATGTTTGGGGGCTACAATCCTCTGGAATAGATATCTCTCCTTTTGGGGGGGGAGAAGTTTGCACTGAACCTGTCAGCCAGTATGTTAGCAATGTGTGTAGGTTCAGTAATTTTCACATCATTTTGAACTAATTCTGAGCATATCTGGGAGTTTCCTCCTAGGTTTCTAACATAGCTAAAGAAGGCCTTATGATTGTCTTTAGAGTCCTTGGCGATTTTTCTCTCAAAATTTGCCTTGGATGATTTTATGAGAGCTCTTAGTTTTTACTTATAATGATCAAAGGTGTCTTACCTTTCAAGGATTTTGCTCTATCTTGTAGTAGCTTCCTCCTTTTGTTGTAGAGCTTGTTTATGGCTGGGGTCCACCAGACTGGACGCTTGCCTTTGGTACAGAGAGTCTTAGTTTTGTTTGGGATTGCCTGATCCATGCAGTCCTGTAGGTGCTGGTAGAAGGCATTTGTAAGTGATTCAGCGGTTTGAGTAATGTTTACCACTGGCTCAGGGGCCTTAAAGGAGACCACACTAGTTTTAGAAGTGTGAAATCGGCTTTTGAGAAGTTTTTCACTGTGGTCTTTTTTGTTTCAGGTGGGCGCGGGATGAGGACATCCAGCGAGATTAGTTTATGATCTGATCTCACCAGTGAGGGGTATACTTCGGTGTTGAACATTTTGATCCCATGTTCGTGATGATGAGATCAAGTATGTTTTCACCTCTTGTGGGGATGGTGACTAGTTGTTCCATGGCATTTGAGTTTATGAACTCCAGAAATCTTTGGGTTAGAGTGTTCGGGCTTGAGTAGTGTTCCCAGTCTATATTAGGGTAGTTGAAGTCACCTAGTATGATGGTGATTGGAGATACATTTAACCGCTCCAATGTTTTCAGGAAGGCCATGTGAGGTTCCTGAGTTTGAGAGGGTGGCCTGTAACATGCTACAAATTGCAGAGCAGTCTTGCCTATGGTTAATTGCACCTGGATGGTCTCAGATGCATCGTGCGTTGCCACCAACCTTGAGGTGTGGGTGTCCTTTATGAATATGGACACCCCTCCTTTCTTGGTGTTGTCCGGATTTTGGGGCGGAACGTATGATATGAGGTGAAACCTGTTAGTGCTGGGGTGCTCTCAGGAGCCTTGAACCAGGTTTCTGTCACAGCACAGACATCGATGTTCTCCATATTGAGAAGGGCCTCGAGCGTGCATCTTGAGATTGAGACTTCTGGCATTGAGCAGCATTACCCTTAGTTTTTTTCCTTTTGGTGTTCTAGGGTGGTAGGTTTAGAATTTGAGCCTTGCCTAAAAAGGCACTATGGGGTGGCAAGAGCCTTTGCCAATATCCGGAAGCCCAGGGTGACAGGTGCAAGCCGTCCCTTGCGAAGCAGCGTGGCTTGTCCAGCATGTCATCCCAGGCAGATAGACATTGATCCCCTTTGAATGACACCAGCATTTAAGCCAATTATTAAAGCTGATCATCTTATCACTGTATTGTGGCATCATTCTAGGTGAAGGTAGGATACTGCTCAAGGTCAGCGTCATACCTGCCTGGGCTACATAATCAGAGAGCTCCTCGGTGTCCCTTTTCATGTAGTCCAAGGAGGTACGTCTCAGGTCGTTGACACCAGCGTGGACAATGACTGAGTCGTACTTGTACCTGCTGTTGAAAGACCTGAGTGCTTGCTGGCGGATTCTAGCGCCCGACAGGCAGCTTACTGTGACCTTCTCCTTACTCAGTCTGGTGAGCGGGACGTCAGTGTGTCTGACTATGGAATCACCAATGACAAGTGTGTCTGGCATTTTGTTTGGCCTTAAGGGCTGTGACTGTTTGACACTCTGACTGTGTGGTCTATGTGTTGCATGTGTTGGGTCGTGAGGTGGTATTTGTTTGGGTGTCTGCTTTGGTGGCCTCTGCTGTTTTGGTAAATTTTTGACCAGAGCCTCCGAGTATGTCTTTGTGTGAGTATGTGTATGATTTGAAGTTGTGATGGTACCATGTGTGACTGGGTATGTATTGTGTGTGGTTGCCTTCTCCTCCTGTCTGGTCTTGCCAGTCCTATGTTGAGAGAGCTCAGCCTCCAGTTTGGCCGTATAGTTGCATCTCGCATGTATTTGTGTTTTGTGGGAGAAGGAGAGGATTGTCTGTGTACATGAGGCAATTGTAACATTGCCTCAATATTCCCAGGTTCACCAGTTGAGCTGGAGAGGACACTAGCAACTGATCCCTCGACATACTAGAAGTAGTAGATAAAGAACTTTCAAAGGACTCGGGAAGTGGGTTTTGGGCTGGTGGGGTACTATCTATAATAAGAGTGCTTTATCAAGGTGCAAGTACTGTAGGAGTAAGTGCTAGGCTTTACAGATAGAGAATAGTCTACTTGGGAATCAAGTAGAGATGAACTTTTCAGTTATAGGATATGCTGGTTAGATCAGCAGTACAGTTTAGCGTGTTTTATAGCAGGGGCTGAAGGGAGCTAGGAATTGGCCCAAACGACCAATGGACTACTAGTTTCTGGCTGAAACTTCACCAAATCGGACAAAAGGCCGCTCAGTGCTTCCCACTCCCACTGGTAAGCAAAGAAACTTCCCTCCTTCCTAATAAGGCAATGGATCAGTAACAGGAACTAAAAACAAAGCCCAGGGATCAGCAACTCTGAAACTGGACTACTCTAGTTCAGTAAAGTGGGAAAACAAGAGATTTTTTGTTTTATTACAGAGATAAGGAAAAAAACAGACAGTAAATGCTATAAATGCTGTAAATCGGCTAGCACTTTAGTGTGTAGCCTACAGAAACAATTTGCAACAATTAGTAACTTAAAGTGCAGTAAACAGTGTAAAATGCAGAAATCACTTAAAGTAGCAGTAAAACAGGCGAAATGCAGTCGCTAGCTTAATAACAGTGGGAAAGCCACAAAAATACTTATATCTGGTAGAAAGTCACTCTTTTAGCTCTCTGCTGCTTGGATCACTCTGCAGGCCACCACGAGGATCTGTGCAGAGTTGGTACAAGCTGGAAAACACGTGTTTAGCGTGTTTTATAGCAGGGGGCTGAAAGAAGCTAGGAATTGGCCCAAAACGACCAATAGACTACTAGTTTCTGGCTGAAACTTCACCAATTCGGACAAAAGGCTGCTCAGTGCTTCCCACTCCCACTGGTAAGCAAAGAAACTTCCCTCCTTCCTAATAAGGCAATAGATCAGTAACAGGAACTAAAAACAAAGCCCAGGGATCAGCAACTCTGAAACTGGACTACTCTAGTTCAGTAAGGTGGGAAAACAAGAGATTTTTTTTTTTTTTTTTTACAGAGACAAGGAAATAAAAACAGACAGTAAATGCTATAAATGCTTTTAAGTGGCTAGCACACTTGAGTGTGTTAGCCTACAGGTAAAATTAAGCAACAAATAACTTTTTAAGAGTGCAAAACAGTTAATCAACACAAAAACAGTTTAAATAGAATGCAGAGCTGTATAAACAGGCTAAGATGCAGTCGTAATATAATGTACTGTACTGTTTCTAAGTGTACTGTTTGTATCTTATGGGTAGTAATATAATGTAATGTACTGTTTCTAAGTGTACTGTTTGTATCTTAGAGGTAGTAATATAATGTAATGTACTGTTTCTAAGTGTGCTGTTTGTATCTTAGTGGTAGTAATGTAATGTAATGTACTGTTTCTAAGTGTACTGTTTGTATCTTAGAGGTAGTAATATAATGTAATGTACTGTTTCTAAGTGTGCTGTTTGTATCTTAGAGGTAGTAATATAATGTAATGTACTGTTTCTAAGTGTGCTGTTTGTATCTTAGAGGTAGTAATGTAATGTATTGTACTGTTTCTAAGTGTGCTGTTTGTATCTTAGAGGTAGTAATGTAATGTATTGTACTGTTTCTAAGTGTGCTGTTTGTATCTTAGAGGTAGTAATGTAATGTAATGTACTGTTTCTAAGTGTGCTGTTTGTATCTTAGTGGTAGTAATGTAATGTATTGTACTGTTTCTAAGTGTGCTGTTTGTATCTTAGAGGTAGTAATGTAATGTATTGTACTCTGTCTAAGTGTGCTGTTTGTATCTTAGTGGAGCTCTTCTTCGCAGGCCTTCACTGAAAATCAACTTCTTGCCCAGTCAGACCCTCCTAGTAAACAAATGTAAAATAAATAAATAAAATAAATGTTCTTTTAACTCAAGTGGAAATAGGGGTATTAAAACAAATTAATGCTTTAGATAAAATAAATTTATCTCAAAAAAGGCCTGTAAACATAATTAATATTATTCCAAAAAGGAATCAAGACAAAACAGTCAAAGAACATGCATTGCCAATCTGCTGTAAGCTCTTTCTTGAATCTCCAACAAAGTTGCCTTTTCTTGTACATCATTTAAATTTTACGGGGGCGAAGAAGGACCTGTGTAGAAACTTCTTCCATGTAAACAAATACCTTCTAAGAGATGAAGTAGTATGTTTAGATGATAAAAGAAATAATTTTGTCTTCTTTACTTCGTGGTCTATTATTGATTTTGGTAAAATAGTTCCAATATGTATCATTACATGTTTTAGTTTCCCTCTTTACCACTTTATACAGTTTGGACAAGAGACCATGTCCCAAGGAATTTTGTTGCGATAAACTTTTGGGACATGATCCTCTAACATTGGTTGCATTGACTTAATTTCCCCTTCTATATATAGTCTACAAGATTGTATATCTAACCACATATCTTTATCCAAATCATATTTATTTCTAATGTAATCTACTGAGTGCCACTTTTTGTCTTTCATTAACTGAAACCAGTACAACAGATTCTTCTTTTTAAAGGCAGACATTGTTTCTAAATTTGAAGTAGGGATATTACTTTGAGTATATGTTATAGGAAACATATGGAAAATCCATGCTTTATAGACCATATTTGTCTATATAAAATTTCTAAAAGTATTTAATATAGTCAAAATGAAATAAGAATCACTGCTTGTTTGGTGACTAAAACTGTTATTTAATATAAGATAATTATTAGTATATCTATTACAATTAGAATGCATAAAAAGGTTTCCTAAAATTCTTTCCACCTAGCAGTGTGTGTTGTTGATCCAAAGACATAGGGCCAGATTCACGAAGGCTTGCACAGAGTCTAAGAGTAGTGCAAGACTTCAGACAGGCAATATGTCTGCCGAGCGATTCAGCAATAGCCAGTAGGGGCGTGCATGAGAGCTCCTAAAACTACTCTTGCACGGACAGTGTTATGATATGCAAATTACCTCATTTGCTGCTGAAAGCTATGCAAATGAAGTAAATTTGTGATCCAGGAAATATTAAAGTGTCCGTGGAAGAGTAGAGTTATTTGCAGAAATGCACTCCGTTGGTAATGGATTACTGTTCTGCAAATAGCTAAATGGAGCTATGACAGCTCCAAATAACCAAATAAAGGATGCATCCAGTTGAGGAAGCATGTCAATGGCCAAATATAATTGCCATTGGCATTTTTATAGGTTGAAAATTAATAGAAATCAATTTTTTTACCCCCGATCTCCGATGTTTAAGCATAGCGCAGCGCCGTGCAAACATGCGGCATTTTAAAAACCAGAAAATAAATAAAAAATAGCCAAAAATAGGCATTCTTATTAAAACTATTATTCTGCCATGCAGGTGAATGGCAGGCTGAAGACAACATGGCTACTGAGTAGTGGTTGCTAAGGCAGGAAGCTCAGTTTGAGAGATGTAACCAAGCATTAGTAGGCAATCCTATGCAAATGAGGATAAGGATAGTGAATCCCAATTTTCCCTGGCATGTGAGCCATGTCCCTAGGGTGTCAGTGTAGGAGTAGGGGAGTAGTAGAGTAGAAGATAGGTGACATCATGAGGGGGTATGTATGAAAGACTGTAAGCTTATTGGAGCAGAGTGGCTTGTGTTTGCTCTGAGTTGCTCAGGATTGGAAGAGGCATGTCTACAGTTGTCCTAGCTGAAACCCAGAAACCGAAGGTGTACGCCGTGGATATATCTGAAATTTCTTGCAAACGTGCTTACACCATGTGTGCGCTTGTGCGCACCTGTAAGCCTGTCTAAGCCTGTGTGCACATGTGCACCCGTCTAAGTCTGTGTAAGCCTGTCTAAGCCTGTGTGTCTATGTGCACCTGTGTAAGCCTGTGTAAGCCTGTGGGCATGCATGTGCGCTCGTGTGCGCTTGTTTGTGTAGCGCTGCCCCTTGTGGAAACAGACAGGGAAAAGGAAGGAAAGTTAAGGTGTTTGCCTTACAAGCACAAGCTGCAGGGTTTGAGTCGGCCCACAAGGGCAGTTAGCCTAGTACTAATCTATGAATCTATGAAAAAATGAATCTATGAAAGTATTAGGAAGTTAACCAAGGAGAACTAGCAGAGCTGCCAGGTGAAATAAATCAGAATCAGCCAGTTACACAGGCAGTACACTAGCCCAGCCCAGCACAGCCCAGCACTTAAAACTCTGCAAACAACATTCCGCCATGTTTTTCTCAAGAACACTGCAACACTGCAGTATACAAAAAGTGAAAACTTAAAAAGCTTAACTCAGACAAAAAAATGTTAGGGGCTGCCATTGCTATCATAAGCCAACATGTGCAAGATGCTGAGGGTGGTGCCATTGCGAATGCTGCTGAGCAACCCACAGTGAGGAGATGGAAAAGAGTGTGCAGACCCAGGGTAACCTATCAGGGGCTACATGAGCTGGAGATAGTGGAGCACTATAGAGTGGACAGACACCTCCTGCAGCAAATTGTTGAGCTGTACAGTCCACACCTCACACACAGAACCAACAGAGGGGAACCCATTCCAGTGGAAACCAAGGTATGTGTTCGCCTAAGAATACTAGCAACAGGTACCTTCCAGAGACCAACTGGTGATATGATGGGGATTTCACAGGCACCAGCATCCAGGGTACTGAACCAGTTCCTGAATGCCATGTCAGCACATGTTGGTGATCATGTATATTTCCCCAATTCCCATGAGGCTTTGGCCAGCAATATGCGCCTTTTTCAGCAAATAGCAGAATACCCTGAGGTAGTGGGTGCAATAGACTGCACGCACATACACATCAAAGCACCAGCCGGTGAGCGGAGTAGGGCCTACATCAACCACAAGGGCTTCCCCTCCATCAACTGCCAGGTCATGTGCGATGCCCAGGGCATAAAACTGAATGTGTGTGCTGGCTGCCCTGGAAGCTACCACAATTCCCATATCTGGCATCTGGCGCAGCTGTACCAGACATTTGCCAATGGGGACATCCCTAATGGTCACCTAGTGGGGAATGCTGGATTCGCACTGGAGCCGTGGCTGATGACACCCATCAGAAATGCACACACACCTGAACAAGAACTCCATAATGAGGCACACGCACAAACATGAAATGTAATTGAGCATGTGTTTGGGATGCTCAAGTCATGGTTCTGGTGCCTGGACACATCTGGTGGAGCCTTGCAGTACTCACCAACTACATGTACCCAATTTGTCATGGTATGTGCCATGCTACATAATATGATCCTGCGAAGACAACTGCAGCAGGAACAGCATGGGGCAGGGCCAAACAGCCCCCCACCATTGCCAAGGCCATCACAGGCAGAGCGTGACTCGGAGGAGGAACAACCTGAGCCTGCCCCAGTAGGCAGAAGGAGGTGTGCCCAGTATGCCTTGGCCTTGGCAAAGAGGCAATGCATAGCACATACACTGGCTCAGTAGGAACTCTGGAAATTATACCTCTCTCTGACTCGCAAATGAAATAAAAGGGATGCCTAACTTGACACTACCTGTTTTCAAACATGTATAGGGAGTGTTCTATGTGCATCCGACATAGGCAGCCCTGCAGCACCACCTGAGGCATGATTGCCATGTTTTAAGCAATATAAAGCAGTGCTAAGCAGCTTTTACCACTATTTAGTATATGTAAACAAAATTGCCCGTGCTAACTAGCGCAACATCGGGCAAGGTCGGGCAAAGTTGAGCAAAGTCAGGTAAACATGCTCATATTTGCTTTACTGTTCCTTAAGCAGTCTGGTCTGCCCAGCATGAAAATAAAAAGCAGTGACAGGGCTCGAACCCAAGATACTGTGCACTATAGTCACAGTACTGAACCACTAAGTCATAACAGCATTTCATTGGCACAGACACAGCAGGACAATTGTACACTAATGCAAACACAAAGAAATGATGTATCATGCCCCTAAAGAGGCATATGGATAACCTCCCCCACAGGCCTATGCAGACAGAGAACAGCAGGCCAGGTGGTATGATGTGGGTTGAGTAGGCTATGAAGTCGCAATCTAATATATGTGACATTGGACGCTAAGATCTGTAGTACAGTAGTATGTCTCAAGCCAGTACGATAGGCAACAGTACAGACTGAAATGGTGTACTTTACATATCAGTGCAGGCCTAGCAAATGTGTATAAGTGTCAGGTGAACCCCTCATCCTATGTACACCCACAGTAACAATCAGGTGTGCCCCCGGGTAGAAATGTACAAAGAATAGCTGTCCCCCCTGTATGTAGAAATGTTCATAAGTCTATGCAAAGTGTCTCATGGAAGCCCTGCAGGCACAGCATGATCCCTGTTGATTTATGACACAAAGGTGAGCCCTGCAGTAAAAATACAACTTGATTTTCCACACACATATAGTATAAATGTCTATACCGGGCGTGCTCACACATTTCAACAAATGTAGGGGATTTCATTCAGCAACGTACTAAAAGGTCATACTAGGCATGCTCACACACTTTGTCAGGCAACAACATACTGAAAGTTCATACTGGGCATGCTCACAAACTTAGGCCATGTCTGAGTACAGCAGTGGGCCACACATATCTGGCAGTTGCATTTTTTACCCTAGGAACCTGTCACTATTCACCAATCCTGCCTTGTGCACACAGTTATATGAAAACAGACACATATAATATATTGGAACCCTGTCATAATCAAACTATGTACCACAAGTACTTAAGTTGTTCACAGAAAGTGAAAAAGCAAAGAAGATCAATAAACCTGCAATCAGTATCATCAATAAACAATGTGCACTCCAAACATTATCCAATACATGTTCTGTCAAAATAATCTGTGAAGGAGTCCATAGAGAACCATGACGCTTCCTTCCGCTATGTCATAAATAGCAATGTACACTCATATGTTCTGAGTCAGTGCAAACAGTAAATGACTGACATTGCCAACATCCTTTCAGACAGGCTCATACATACATACCCCCCTCTCACTGACAAAAGGCCCTATCATCATACCTGGAGATTGTGAAAGCACAGATATCACATATAGAATGGGTAAACAGCTCCTTCCAAACCTGAAAACACGGCATCTATGGGATTACAGTTTCCCTAGCTGTGTCATAAGTGAACTCCAGAACAAACAGACCCTGCACCTGAACAGTCTGTTGAGCCTCACCCTCTGTACAGGATATGAAACTGTTGAATGGGTTACAGCAATGTTTGGCACACTCCACAAGTGTTGGTGCACAACAGACCATGGGAACTATTGTCTTATAAGCCTGTTAAGCCTGATCTGCAAGGCCATGGAGTCCATCATGATGGAACTCATAAACAGAGCTATTGGGAGCCTACAAACACCCAACCCTACCAATTTTGGTTTGGTCAGGGGCAGATCATGGTTCCCAAACTTGCTAGACTGTTTTCAAGGCAGTCACCCAGGACATACATCAATGAAATGAGCTACACACGTCCCACATAGACCTTGAAAAGCCCTTTTCCAACATCCCAGACACATGTCGTATCCACAAAATCAACAACCTGTGCATAAATATCTATGTCATCTGATGGATTGCCAACTGGGGCACAAATAGATCACACAAGGTAAGAATTGTGGTCTCCTGTTCAAGCTGGTAACAACTGCTGTCCCCCATGGCTCAGTCCTGGGACCCCTCCTGTCTGGTGTATACTTTTCAGAAATACAGTCAAACACACAAGGGCTATGTTTAGCAAAGTTTGTGGATGCCTGCAAAAAAGTTGTCATAATCGATGTTTGGGACAACAGAGACAAAGGGTCTCAGTCAGACAGATGTGGTGTCAAAATTATGACCTCGAGCTACAGTCATACAAATACCACATAGATGCCAACACCCTAAATATGGAGGTGATAATAAGGGATCTATGGACACATGTAGATAGTCATCTCTACTTCCAGAAACACATTCACAAAGTGGTCAGAAAATCATGCTATGTGTTCCCACAAACCGCCAAGGTCTTTGCATGTAGGTCAAAGAAGGTTCCCTCTACTCCTCAGTCATCAGACCCATCAGAGAGTACCACAACACACTTGCGATGAATCTGACTAGGCACCTTCAGCAGCTGGAAAGACCACTGAAGTACCTCAACAAGAGGATTACTGGCCTCAAACAGTTGCCCCATGCAACAAGACTGAATTTAACTCAGTCTGTACTCTGTTGCATACTGTCTACTCAGGAGATCTCTGCCCAACAGACAGGTCGATGTCATGGCAACATTCAGATCTGCTCTGAGTTACATCTCAATGGCACTAAATATACAGACCCAACTGATATTGCCAACATCCTGGCTAATAGGATCAGTGCTATATTTACCCCCCTCTCACCCATGAAAGAGCACATCTCTATAACAGAAGACTGCAAAGTTGCTGTCATCACGGCTGCACAGATAAAAAACACTCTCCAAAGCCAGTATCACAGCATCCATAGGACCAGATAACTTCCCAGGCTGTGTTCCACACAAACTACAGAATGAACAGGCAGCACACCGATGTACCATGTTCAGTCATAGCCTCACCTCAGGCTTTGTGCCTGCTGAATGGTGCACAGTGATGGTTATCCCACTACACAAGGGTGAAGACACCACAGACACCAGGAACTAGCACCCCATTAGCCTGATGAGTCTGCTCTGCAAGGCCATGGAATGTATCATCATACAACTTATAAAAAAAGACATTGGTATTCTCCAAACTCTGGAACACAACCATGCTGGGTTTGTAAAATGCAGATCATGTCTCCTAAACCTGATAGACGACATTGAAGCAGTCACCAGAACCATAGACAAGGGTAAGGTAGTTCGCACAGCCTATGTAGATCTTGCCATGGCTTTCAACACCATCCCCCACCCTGGAATTATAGATAAACCCACTAAACTAGGTATAAATTGCTATGTCACAAGATGGGTTGCTAACTGGCTCACAGACAGAACACACACTGTGAAAGTAGCAGACTTCAAGTATGACTTTGGACCAGTGACGAGTGCAGTACCACAGGGTTCAGTCCTGGGTCCTGTCCTGTTTTGTATCTACTTCCCTGAAGTAAACTTTAACATGGAAGGTCTGTGGCTAATGAAGTTTCCAGATGACTGCAAACTAGGAGCCATAATTGTAAATACTAAAGATGTGGACATCCTACAAAAGGGCCTCACTGAGACAGATGCCTGGAGTCAAAGCCATGGCCTCAAGCTCAATGCCAAAAAGTGCATTGTCATCCCCTTTGGTAAAAACTCTGTAGCCATGAACTACAACATAGGCGGTAGTATACTTAACACTGAAAGTGTGATAAGAGACCTTGGGTCACAGGTGGACAGTGGACACACCTGTGATAATCACATCCCCACAGTAGTCAGGAAATCCTTCTACGTGGCACACCTCCTCACAAAAGGTGTGTCATGCAGAATAGAAGAGGACATTGTTCCCCTCTACTCATCACTCACTAGATCCATAATAGAGTACAACGCCCCTTTTGCTATGTACCTCACAAGACATCTACAACAACTGGAAAGCCTGCAGAAATACCTCACAAAGAGCATTAGCAGCCTGAAATACATGCCATATAAAGACTGTCTCAAAATGCTCCAGCTGTACTCCCTCGCAAATCGGCTACTCAGAGGTGATCTCTGCCTAACATACAAAGCTATGTCAAACACAGAGCTGTTGGACATGCTCCACGTAAAACACTCACAATCCCTCTGATCTTCGGCCCCAAAACCCAGAGTGAAATACAAAAGGAAGGGGTGTATCCATTTAACTTATGGATACCCACACCTTCAGGTTAGTGGCACAGCATGAGGCCTTGGAGACCATGCAAGTGCAACTAACATTGGGCAAAGCTGCTTATCAGATTGTAGCCTGCTACAGATCACCTACCTTGTCTCAGGAATCTCACTCAGTATTCCTGAGAACAGTGGAAAATAGAAAGGTCCAATCAAACACCATTATATGAGGAGATTACAACTACCCAAACATTGAGTGGGAGAATTACTTGTGTACAACGTCCTTTGGCCAATGTTTCCTAGAGTTTAAAAACTCAAATGCCCTGGAACAGCTGGTAACCATACCCACTAGAGGTGACAACATACTGGACCTGATCATCACCAACATGGGGTACCAGTGTTCCACAACAGAGATAAACCCCTCGCTGGTAATATCAGATCATAAAGTAATCACACTGGACATCTACATCCTGCCCCCCCAGTCAAGGAAACCACTGTGAAGACATTTTCAAAACCAAACTGCACACTTCCCAAGACCAAAGTGGAAAGTTCCAAAGCCCCCTTGCTATAGAATAATGCTATACAATCTGCCAAATCATTTACAAGTGCATTCTATGAGCATCTACAGGGATGCATGGATCGAGACATCCCAAATAAAACCAAGATGCACTCCTCCAAAAATAAGAAACCAATCTGGTGGTCGTCGCCCATAAATAAGCTATACAACAGGAGGAAGAAACAAACACATGATAGAGCAAACTTCACAAAAGGAAAGGCATCACTGATCATTATTAGGAAAAAACAATGATTGCTCATAAAATAATCCAAGGCCAGTTTCTAAAGACAAATTGCCAAGGAATGTAAGAATAACAACCACAAAGCCTTCATTAGCTATACAAAACATTTAGGTGGCAACTCTCAAATATGCTGTCAGCGACTGCAAAATGGCAAAAACTACACTGAACCAACTTACATTGCCCATATCCTGGGTGACAAGTTCAGTGCAAACTCCCCATTACCCCCAAAAGGGCCTGTGTCCATCCCAGAAGAATGCAGAGCCCCAGACTTCATGGACATGCAGGTAAAAACAGCCCTCTCCAAAGCTAAGAACACAGCATCAATGGGACTGGATGGTGTCCCAGGCTGCATCTTACACCAGCCCCAAAAGGAACTACACCCTCACCTACATTCACTGCCCAGATTTAACCTTACCACAGGCTATGTACACAAAGAATGGCATACAGCAACAGTCATCCAGCTCCACAAAGGGGGTGCCACAACAGAACCTGGAAACCATTGCCCTATAGGCCTATTCAGCCTGGTCTGCAAAGCTATTGAGCAAATTATCATATAACCCATAAACAGAGACATTGGGGACCTCCAGACACTGGACTCTACCCAACTTGGCTTTGTTAAAGGCAGATCCTGCCTCCTAAATGAAGTTGACTTATTTGAAACAGTTACCAAGGACATAGATGGAGGTGAAAGTAGTCCACACAGCCCACCTAGACCTCACTAAGGCCTTTCGACACCATTCCCCGCTCTGGCATTATGGACAAGCTTACCAGCTTGAACATTAATAATTATGTCACAGGATGGGTGGCCAACTGGCTCACAGATCAAACACACATGTTCAGAGTTGCGGGCGCCATGTAGATGGTAAACTCTCCTTTGATGATCACATTGCCAAAGTGTTTAGAAATTCCTTCTATGTAGCCCACCTAATGTCACCTAATGTAACCCACTTTGTCTAGTCTGACGATGTCACCATCCTACAAATATACCTGTGGAAAGAAGAGCTTCCAGTAATGTGTATAACATGTCGTGTAAATGTATACAGTGCTAGTATCATGAAGTAGTTAGATAGGGGTTTAAATCCTGCACTTGACAACTGTATGAGAGTGTGTGTGTATCTCCTTGGAGAGGAGCAACCTTTTTGGAGACTACTAAACCACCTTAAAAGTGGTATACTTATCTTTGTCAAGTCTGATGATGTCACCATCCTACAAATATACCCGTGGTAAAGATAAATCCCAGTAATGTGTAGAGCGTGTTGTGTTAATGCGTACTTCTGTAGTATCCTAAAGTAGTTAGGTAGGGGTTTGAATCCTGCATTTGAAAACTGTATTAGAGAGTGTGTGTGTGTATTTCCTTGCAGAGGAGCAACCTTTATGGAGACTACTAAAACACCTTAAAAGTGGTATACTTATCTTTTTCAAGTCTGATGATATCACCATGCTACAAATATACCTGTGGAAAAGAGAACTCCCAATAATGTGTATAGCGTGTCATGTTTATGCGTATTCATCTAGTATTATAAAATAGTTAGGTAGGGATTTGAATCCTGTACTTGCCAACTGTGTGTGTCTTCTTGGAGAGGAGCAACCTTTTTGAAGACTACTGAAACACCTTAAAAGTGGTATACTCATCTTTGTCAAGTTTGATGATGTCACCATCCTACAAATAAACCTGTGGAAAGGAGAGCTCTCAATAATGTATATAGCACGTTGTGTTAATGTGTACTGCTCTAGTATCATAAAGTAGTTAGGTAGGAGTTCGAATCCTGCACTTGGTGTGTGTGCTGTATGTGTGTGACACAGTTGGTCAATGTGTTGTGGGTTTTGCTTTTACTACTGTATGACATATCACAATGACAACAGTATGTGCATTGCACATGTCAGGTAGCTGTGTGGCAAATACATATACGTACATGTGACCTCAATTATTTCATAGGTGGGAACCCTGCTTTCTCCATGAACACATCTGTTATATTTGCCAGAGTGTGCTGCCACTTTCCAGACCTTAGGTCACATCTGTATGCTTGTGACAAGCCCAGCCACTGCAGTGATCCCTGGCCTAGGTCATCCGTGTCACACACACTCATTACGGTTTCTATTGAATAGTGTGAGTGAGGGTTTATGCCTGAGGTATATTTCAGACCTGTTCAAACTCAGCAAAGTCTGTCAATGATGGCTATTCATTATAGGTGTACAACAACCTTTGTGGATATGCATGCAGACCCCTTAATGCTTATGTGATCCACCGAGGGATTTCAAAATACCTTTGATAATGTGATTACCAAAGGAGAGATGACATAACACTTGGCTGTATGTACATATCAGTACCTGTTCAACATGTTGGGGGCTACTACCCATGTGTTACTGTGGGGATACTATGTTTTGTAAAGGTGGATGACTATGCTTTAGTTGGCTTATAGCTTTACAGCATGGGTTTGACAACAGGTATCTGTCTGTATGATACCCTTGTGGAGGATGTGTGTGTCATCTGGAGAATGCATTATAGGCCACAGTATGCATTTCCAGATGTGGACGGACATATCCCTACTGTGTTGGCTTGTACCTAAGAGAGCTATATGCCAAACAGGAGTGGTCCCAGGAATGGGTGCAGGTGAATACCACTGGTTACTGGCATAGTATAGTACCTGAAGGATCCAAATGTTACTGTGTGTCCTACATCCATGTGTCAGTTGTCAAGACATCATCTAATGATTGTTTATGGTCAGGCTGTTGAGGTTATGTATACTACCAGAATGCAAACCAATGACAGATAGTAACAGTATCACCCACAGCACAGTGTCAAAGCATGTCATACACACATGTGTACCCAAGTTCCAAAATGTGTGTAGTACAATGCATACTGGCCACCAATAGAAACTATGGAGTGTTAACACTGTGTAATACAGGGCATGTCACCCTGCCCATGTGTCAACTATGCACGTACATGCAGACAGTGCACCTCCACCATGTTCACAACTGTACACCTGCAAATCTGTGTTGCACACATCCCACATGTACTCTCCACTCTCTAACACATGCTGTGGAAAAGAGAACTCCCAGTAATGTGTATAGCATGTCGTGTTAATGCGTACTTCTCAGCCAAGTGGCACATGGGCGGACAATACACTATTGGAATTAACACTGGTGTAAACAATACTACATTGACAATCATAGCTTTAATGCATCATGCCTGCTCAGCTACACCTTCAAGGATATCATTACACTTTACTGCTGACAACATGCTAACATTGCTATACTGCTATAAAGTCACCCTGTGCATCAGCACCATGATAGCCTGTTCCTGCATCAATGTTACAGATGACAGGAGGTGGCACAGGTTTCATCATATGCACAGGGTGTGTTGTTGGTTTGCCAGAGGCCTACATTGAGCCATACAATCGACATGTGTGTGTGTGTGTGTGTGTGTGTGTGTGTGTGTGTGTGTGTGTGTGTGTGTGTGTGTGTGTGTGTGAGGGCCAAGAGTACTGGTATGGGCCAATGTTGATGTAATGTGTGCAGGTATGTGTTTACCCTAGGTGTCTGGTTTATGTGTGTGTGTGTGTCTGCATGCACACAGTTCCACCATGTGGCTGCCATATACGGGGCTTTGTGGGACAGCCACAGACTGTACCTGCCAGGCTTTACAGATCACCGTCTCTGGCCACGGATACGGTACTTGTGCCTGGCAGGGGTGCTACTGACAGTATCAGGTACTAAGCCAGACTGGGTACTATCCTCAGAGGAAGACATATGTACACTGGACCCAGGTCCCTGCTGGGACTGGCCAGAGCCACATGCACATGGTCTTCTAAGACGGTCTATGGACAGCCCACCCCAACATTGCTGGGGCTGGTACTGGCACTACAAGAGTGGCTGTGACTTGAGGCACATCTGTGGCGACTGCCAGCTGCTGATATTGCTGGCATACATCCATGTTGATGTCCCAGCCATCCCACACTGTCCTGACACATGGACATGACATTGCAGAGGACATCTAATATCTCAGCCCAACGTCTATCAGTGACCTCAGTGTAATTATGGATGGCACCTGCTAGGTCATGGATACTGTCATTTAAAGCAGTGTTATGTGCCCTTTGTGCCTTTAGTCCCTGTCTGGTGTACCGTTCCATACATGCCTGTGCCTCCATGACAGCCTGGAACATGCATGAGGTTGTAAGACCTGTGGCGCGTCTGCCAGTGGCATGATGACCAGCAGTGCTCCGATGAGAACCTCTGGACATCTGCCTATGTGGTACCATTCCAGACATCTGGGTATGGCTGCTGTGTCCAGATGCATGTGCCATAGATGCCACACTGTCCTGGCCATTACCGACTGTACACCGTCCCTCAGCTAAGGGCATTGGTGATGATGGATGTATTGGCAGTATGACTGTGTGCATGGATGGGGTGGATACTTGTGTACTGTCGATTGATGGCCCAATGACAGACGCTGGCAAACATGCCTGTGCCACAACACACCTATCCTCATTATCACTATTTGTGTCAGTGACATCAGGTTCCCTGCTTCAGTGAACCAGCCCAACCTCAGCAACTGTGAGAGGAAGACAGGAAACACACTTTACGACCTGTACATGATGTCAGAACACATGCAGACATGAACACATGAACACATGCACACATTAACACATGCACACATGCACACATGAACACATGCACACATGAACACATACACACATGCACACAAATACACTCCTCACTAAAGCAGACACACACCACCAGCAATCCAGAACATACTCAATAGCGGTTGATGGTGGGGTACAGTATCACAAGCCAAACAGTCATATCACACATGTCAGCATGCAGGACGTGTGTTGCTCAACAGCATGCAGTGTGAGTGTAGACAGTCCTTGCTAATAACAGTATACATGGCTTTGATGCATGTGTGTTGTTGTTCAGTGATTGACCTCACCCTGGAACGCAATGTGTACATGGACACAACATTGCTGTGCAAGTATTAAAAGCTCTTTAATGTCCTGTGCACCATCACTCACAGGTATACATACCATGGCTGGATGTTTATCTGTGTGTCACATAGATATCCATTTCTGATTAGAGCGTCTGTGTCTTTAGCAGATAATTGTGGACACAGGTTTAGCTCATGCATGCTATGTATACACACAGGATGAGTGGTGCATGTATACCTGATGGAATACCATTGCTCAACATAGCCATTGTACAGTAGTTATGGTGAGTGTAGAACATATTGTGGACATGCCAGTGCCAGCCATGACATGGCTTGCCTCAACACAACTGCAACATTAAACATCACACATACCCAATGTGTGTCATGTGACCTATACACTCAATAGTGCATATGTTTGTACACACACAACACTGAGGTGCATAGCAATTAATGCTATGTGTAGTACTGTGGTTACTGTAACTGGATGGGGTGTAGTACCATGAGCCATCATCATGCAGCATCATGTGGTCACTCAAGGCTACTAATGTGTGCCAGACCGGCACCTATCATGCTGTACCTGAACTGCAGTACCATGGCTACATTCACCATTTCACAGCCAGCTGTTACATGGGTTTGTAAGGTGCCCAATAGGGGCATTGCCTAACATAAATGTGTTATGTGTTGCAGAGTGTCGCACAGACCCATGATACGCCCCTACCCCTCAGGTATATTATGTGTGCTGTGTGGATGACATTTGGGTTACTGGAGTGTGACCTTACAGCGGGTGTCTGAATACGCCATGTGTAGCATATTAACATGTACTGCATAGGACACAGTTGTGTATGTTGTGTGCATGTGTATCGACTCTGCCTATCCAATGTCCACTACAGTGTAGCCACAATTGTTTGGGATGCTCTGTGTATTGCATGTGTTTGAGGCAGCTACTCACATTACTGAGATGTGCATAGTCTCACAGCACACATGCACAGCATGCATTATGCGTAGGTGTGTTACATGTGTACATGGCCTACACCTCACCTATGACATGCACATTTTATTTGCTATATTAAATGTAGAACACACTCACTAGCATGGGTATGCTGCCTTGCTGTCACACCAGAGGGACCTACAAGGATATGAGACAGTTTGTCAGTGGCAACAACTGTGGCATTGCTACTGTGGGTTTGCAGTCTTACAGTAGTACAACAGTTGACAGTCACAGGCCTACAGATTATGTTCCAAATTATCAGTATTGCACAACACCAGGCTTCACATATTCTAACTACACAGTACACATCTCATATATGCATGATCTACCAATAGAGGTAACAGTAGTCTACAGATATGCCATGTTACCTGCACGCTCCATGTGAACTTGCTGTGTGGCTCTGGCCTCCATGATGATACATGTCTGCTGTTGTTGTTGTTGGCCAGGAGCCACCAGGCTCAGGAGCAGCTCCTCCACTCTGGTGAGGGGGATGGATGGTAACCCCACCACCTGTTGCAAGCTGTTGTCTACGGACATCAGACGCACGCTGCCAGACATGTCTAAGTAAAAAACTGCAGTGATGGTGTACCTGCTCATATGTCCGGTTATGCATGCCTATGTCATTTACCCTACAGACAACATCTTGCCACAGTGCAGTCCGCTCATGCTGGTCCTGGTTGATTCTGGAGAAAAGCAGTGTGTAGTGCTGAACCAGACTGGTTGTTATAACTTCATCCTCAGCAGAACTATAGGTTGGGTTACGATGGTGGGCCATGATCCTAGAAGACAATGAACAATATGTGTGAGCAGGTCATGTGGCACACTTAACATTCTACAGTACAGATATCACTGAACTGCCATATATAGCAACCTATTGGCTGTCAGAGGATACACACTTTCAATACCACATATCAGTGCTCAACCCACAACTGCCTGACAGTGCCTGGCACACTCTATATATTAAACCATGTTCTGCACAGCAACAAAGAGAAACCACTATGTAAGACTATACAACAATACATGGCACACTGTATGCAACACAATGCACCACCTAGCCATGGGAGGAATATATCAAGCTAATGCATAAAGAAATATGGCATCCATTGCAATGATTGTAAAGTCCAGTTACAGTATTACCAGTATACCACAGTATTTGTTGATGGCAACCCCCTGCCTAAAATATGTGCACATTCATGAATATAGGTGGCATACTGCTGTACTAGACTATACATGTTGCTAGATACGCACTTATATCCTGTAACACGCATATGACCGAGGGCATGTTACAGGCATACCCACACACACATCAGACATACATACAAGACACAAAGGTATGGCAACCCAGATGAGCTTTACGTGTGTACCATACAATACTATGTGTCAGTACTTACAAAACCTTATGCCTGAGGTATTTAATTTGTGCGAACTACAGGGAACACACAAAACAGTGGTTCCAAGTGATGTGGACATACACCATACTGTGCTGTTTAGGCCTACAGCTTCAGGTAGTACTACAGTTCATACAGGATTTGGATTCACCAGCAGTACCAATCAATAAGCATACCTGTACTGCTTTAGCCTCCAATGGCACACCACAGTTAACATCAAGGGACTACGTCAGACCGTATGCCATACTGCTTTTTCTGCCTAGCAATAGCATACACATCTTTTGCTGGGATCAGAGCTAGGACACAAAATACCATGACAGAAACAGTTTCCCACTAAGCTATCCCACATATACACAACTTTGACACATTCACCAACACATTCACCATCACACTCAGTCAACCTCACATAGCAATTATTGCATCAAGTACATGTGGGTGTGTATCGGTTCATAGGTAGGTAATAGGCTATTGGCCCTAGAGCCTATAGAAGCCTAGCCAGATGGTACCCTGTCCTTTGACACCCATGTAATTTAATTTCATGTGCCCCTGTCAAGCAGAGCCACAGAGGTGATTCTCGGGGTGTATTTCCTTTCTCCCATCCAATCATCAAGATTATTCATGAAGAGTGCTAATGAGGAGCTTTGTTTGCTATTGATAGGTAGTTTGTTCCAGAGTATGGGATGTCTCTGAGATAGGAATCTATCCCTCCAGCATTTTCTGTTTATTGAGGTGACAAGGTTTAGGTCCCTAGAGCGTGTAGCTCGTAGGGATTGTGATCTGTTTACGTGGAGCATGTCCAACAGCTCTGGGTTTGACATAGGTTTGTATGTTAGGCCGAGGTCACCTCTGAGTAGGCGGTATGCAACACAGTCTAGCTGTGGTTTTGTGAGATGGTCTGCATAGGGCATCTGTTTGAGACCGGTAATACTCTTTGTGAGGTATGTCTGTGGCCTTTCTAGTTGCTGTAGATGTCTTGTGAGGTACATACCAAAAGGGACTCTGTACTCTATAATGGGATTTATGAGTGATGAGTAGAGGGGAACACAGACCTCTTTTTCCCTGGATGACACACCTTTTGTGATGAGGTGTGCCATGTAGACAGATTACATGACTAGTGTGGCACTGTGATTATCAAAGGGGAGACTACTGTCCACCTGTGTCCCATGGTCTCTTATCACACTTCCGGTGTTAAGTAGACTACCACCTATGTGGTAGTTCATGGGTACAGAGTTTTTACTGAAAGGGATGCCAATGCATTTCCGACATTGAGCTTTGAGGCCATGGCTTTGCCACCAGGCATCTGTCACAGTAAATATGACTCTCTCTCTCTCTACATATATATATATATATATATATATATAGATATATACACATATACATATAAACATCCATTGATGTACATATAGATATACATATAGGCACATATACAGTCCACCTTTCATGGTGGGAATATCAATTATGTTAAGGATGTGAGGTATACAGTTATGTAATAATATTGCACAGTCTTGTGCGAAATGCATTGAAGGTGTTCTCAGCCCATGTAGCTTTAGCAGGCCTCACTGGCTGCAACACTGCAAACCTAACAAATCATACCCACAGCGTTTAACCACCACGTCATATACCAGCACTGTATGCTGTCTTGTTTGCTACACACTACAACCTACATATAAATATGCACATAACAACCTTCACCAGCATATATATGACCACCCTTCACAAACAGTTGCAGTATGTCCCTTGCTCTATGCACATGTACAGATGCTAATATAGCTGACACAGATATATCTCTCCATATGCGTGTGCCATATACACACAAGGTCCACAGTGTTGTAAGTACCTGGACCTCACGGCTGACCTGTTGGGCCTTGCTGCAACATGAACAGGTGTCACATATGAGCACACAGTAATATTAGAGGGTGTATATATAGCTGCAAATGCTAGATTAGCATACTAGCCTGGTATAGCAGTTGCCAATGCTAAGCTACATGTTAATATGACTATCATGTATGTGTTACTCTGTCACATCCATGTTTATATAGCTTTATGCGCTACTCCCCCAAACAGCCATTGTCCACACTACTGTACAGAACACAGATAACATGGATCAGATGTTTGACATTTAATGCTAAGCTACATATGTCACAGTTATGTCCCACTGCACACAGCTACACACTGATTTGTCCATGGCAGTAGTTATGCAGGGCATCTGTGCATACATACATACTGCCACATATGGATGTTTAAAAGTATGTAGAGTACTCTTCAAATACATCTACTACATTCCAGTAAATACATATCTGTTACGTACCTTCCCTTTATATGAGTTGGTAGTATTACGTTCTCTCTCTCTCTCTCTCTCTCTCTCTCTCTCTCATGGAATGATTGCATGTGTGGGCAGCAAGTACAGCCTGCTTTTATAGGTATCTGCACATGTGCATGTGATGGCCTCTGCACCAATTGGTGGCCACCATTTGGTAATTGCATGCAGCCTGCTGTGTGGTAATTACAGTACTCACTGTCATAGCAACCCAATGCTATAAATTGCTAAGTCAGGTAGGCATAGCCCTTTCAGTTTTCCAAAGTGGGGCCCATGCTTGTTTGCTGTGGACACCGTTGTTTAAGTCAGAAGGTTGGTATAGTTCTTATATCTGAAGCTAGGGGGTGTAGCCAGTGATTTAAATGTTGTACTCAGACCTGAATGTTGCCACTTCTAGTACACAGTTGTCAGTGTAGAATTGTACTCACCCCTACAAATGCTAACACAAGATACATGGGAGTATGTAGTTTATTTTCTACTTATACCATTAACTGCCATACAAAAGTAGTTATTGAGATGTATTCATTTAGCACATGAACTGTTTGTGAACTGCTATACTGTGAATATTAATGTACTCACTTCTGCACAGTTTGTGCTTTTTATTGTTGACATTAGCACAGGATGATCAAGAAAACTAAACAATTGGGGTACTGAGTATGCCTACCTACATCCTTGGTAGACCCTGAGCACACAGGTATATTGTACATTTGGGTAGGGATGCAGACACACAGAGAGCATTATGTATTATTGTGTGAATGTTATCTTGCTGGACTTAAAGGGTTGTTGTGTACGTGTTAGTTTAGCAAGGCAAGTAGTCTGTCTGCATAGCTCCCATCTGTGGACCTGTCCAGATGGTAGCCATATGGTAGGCTGTTATTCTCTGTCTGTGCAATGCACAGGTCTTTTCAGCATTGATACAATGGCATTGTTACAGTCATTTGCTACCAGTACATGACTACATCCTTTGGTATTTCAGTGTTGTACTCCTACATAAGGGTATGCTTGTGGAACTCCTTCCAAAGCTATTTGCACAGTGTGTAACAGCAGAAAAGCTGATATGCCTGTGTGTTTCTGCCTCGGCCAGGCCTGTGAAACACTCAGGTACATATTTGAACAGAGTGAGGTAAAGGAAGGTAAAAGTGAGGTACACCATCAAAATATTAGAGACAGTAAGTGGAGACTTCAAGAGAACCAGTGCATATGGATTACTACACCTTTTCTGAAGTACAAGCGGTGTCTAACTCCTACATATTGTCATTATTCATTAAGTGTAATACCCCACCTTTCTGCCTAATGTCAGTACTTTTCAGAGGGATTCAGAGAGACACAGCTAACATATGTTTCAAAATCAGGGACATCCCTGAAATGTAGTCACAGTTGGTATGTATGTCCTCTGCCCTAATCAGATATGCCACTGTTTGTCCTGCTATGATACTGTGTGGGGGTTGTAAAGTGCTGCTGTAACATTATTTCCTGCTAGAATGGCTGGTTTTCTTATCACAGTCATGTCATGCAATTCCACAACAACTGCTGGTAAAGTTCCACAGAACAGGTTTTGTGTTATGTCTTTCCAATTTTTCCTTTACATTCACTCATTCTGATGCATGATATATCTATTTCAGCAATAACCTAAGGTATATCTACTGTGGCTTAGTGGTACTTCATGCAGTCTACTGTGTCCAAGGTCTGGGGTTTGAGACTGACAGTGGTGGTTTTTTTTGCTGCTGAGCAGAACAAGGGCCCTCACATGCAGGGTGACTAAGGCACTTTTAAGCAGTTGTATGCGGGTTTGCATGGGTTTGCCCGAAGCTCAGCAATACTTAGCTAAGCGCACACAAGCGCACATTCGTGCAAACCTGCTAACTACTGCTTAAAAGTGCTTACTCCCGCTAACCCTCATGCTCATTTCTTTGAAAGAAAAGAAAATGGGGAGATAGGAAAGTGGTGAAAAAGGGGGCATAAAGAGGGAAAGACAGTAGGGAAAACAGCTCGGGATGTGCAGGACGGGTGTAGGGAAGGACCATAGCTGCCCATTGCTTTTACAGCAACAGCTGTGCATGTGCAATTATTTTGGAGGGAAATATGAAACCTTCCACCCCTGAGAGAGGGGTGAGGACAACAAAGTATGTTGTACTGCCAATTAAATTACATTTTATATGTCCAGCAGACATGTGTGCAAAATGGGAAGCTAAGTATGGGATGTCATTTTTTTTTTGGAGCAGATTGTCCTTTTTTTTTTTTCCAGGTGAGAGTGGAATGTGGGGTAGGGGATGTAGGTATATTTGGGGAGGTAGGTTGGGGAGGTAAACAGACAGGACAAACAAGACGCATACAGGGGCGGAATATGACACATGTTGGGGGTGAACAACATTGACGGGGAAGGATGTTTGGAAACCGCAAGCCCATGAGCCCACAGATGGCAACAGTGAAACTGAGATCCCCATCCATGGGCAGTCCCCACTGCACCATCACAGCTCAGAGGGTGGCTGTGCTGGGGGCTGCGTAGGAGGGGCAGGTTCACCCATGAGTCGCGTCACTCGTGCCTCAAGCTGGCATAGAGGATCAGTGACAGAACGCTGGATCTCCCTACGCACCACAGCCCGGACCGTTCAGAGGGTGAGAAGTGGCCCTCCTCCACCCACACTTGCACGGGGGGATGAGCCCCATCCCCTGCAGTTCTTCCACCCAAAGGTGGCACAGGCCCAATGGAGGAGGAGGTCCTGGGCTGGGCACCAGACCTGCTGGTGCCAACTGCCATCGCCAGCTGAGGTGAGACAGGTGGGTCCACTGGGACTGGCCTTCCCATACATTCTATGTTTAGGAGGATTTAATGACAATATGGGTTGGTAACAGCCAACAGCATTCCAAATTAGTTGTAACAGCATGCAGTAGTATTCCCATTAACCCAAAACACCAGAGTTCCAACAGTTGAACAGGAAGCATAACACATGCATATATATAGAACAACAGTGGACATTCCAACAGCATGCAGGATTGATTGGTGGCAACAGGCCACCAAGATTGTGGTATTTGAACAGGGCACATGCACCAAAGTAAATGCAGATATTTATAAATCAATAGGACATAAGTCCCAACAAATGTTTTGAGATTAGACATACCCATTGAGGTGTGGAATTGCATTGTTTATGCACATACAGTAGGGTGTAAAAAGATACCAACATTAACAACTTAAAAATACGTATAGTTTACACTACATTCCTATTGACTGCAGGTATATATCCTCTACATATATTATTACACTAGGCAATGTCCGTTAAATTGTGAAAATGGTTTTACTAGTTCTTTATATACCTGACCTGTATCTGACATACAAACTGTCCAGGATGCAGATGTTACTGCTACGTATTTATATATTATATTTATATTTATATATCTACATATCTAGATGTGTTCAGGTGACATTATCAGTTATATTTTAACAGCCTCCTACATTTCTAGCAGCACACTGACATTTCTGGGGAATCACAATAGCGAGCTACTCATGTGCCAGATTAACCTGTACATGCTGGGCATGAACCAACAGTTGAGGACTGTAAATATGCTTAACAGCTACTGGCACTCCCTTCATTCACTTTATATGGGCCTACCCAAGTGTGGGTTGACAGCGCTTAATACAACAGTACTATTGTTATAATGCAAGAGTACAACAACATATCGAAGAAAGTGACACGGACACACTCCAGGAATTATACCTTTATTAATTACATAACACACTTTTCTAGAGGCTCTCTAATTTATTTGATATAACAGTGCATGCAGAAGACTTATTCAAGACGTATTATACCTTTATTAATGGGTTACAACACTCTTTTTCAGGCTCTCTCACTTATTTTATATAACAGTACATGCAGAGAAATTATTCAAGACTTATTATACCTTTATTAATGGGTTAAAACACTCTTTTTCAGGCTCTCTCACTTATTTTACATAACAGTACATGAAGAGAAGTTATTTAAGACTTTTTATACCTTTATTATTGGGCTACAACACTTTTTTTCAGGCTCTCTCACTTATTTTATATAACAATACATGCAGAATAATTACTATCCTGCCTGGTGGCACAGCCTTAGCAGCCTATCTGCACAGGCTTGCTGATTCGCAGCATGGACACCTGCAGCTGTGAAGTAAATGACGTGATATTGAGACATACCTATTCATAATATAGACTACAATAGCAATTCTTACATACTTCATTCCATGGCTACCTATTCAGTAGTGGGGCATTTTCCATCCCACGGGCCTCCTGTACCCACTGGTTCAGTCAGTCCTCCTTGCATCTCTTCAGGTCTGAGTAGTGGTGTATGACCTGCTCACCAGTCCGAGGGACGCCTGTGGCACTGGTGAGATCATGTGCTAGACGGTTCCAGGCTTCTGCTTTGTATTCAGTGCCCTGGAACTGGCCCTGCAGGTGTCTCTCATCATGATTATGGACGAGGAGCCAAACCATTACTTTTGACTCCTCAATGCCCCAACGTAGCACTCAAAATCGAGAGCCCTCTCCAACACCGGCCATGCTGAATGCAGATGGGAGCTACAACCAATTATGGCAAGTATTCCCGCCTATGGAGCTTAAATATGCCTCATTTCCCACACTTATTTGTGATTGGCCGGTTTTGAAAAATCTCAGCTGAAAGCACACCTGCTTAGCAATGGGTAAACTTCCATTGATATGTATGTGTGTGTTGAAAATGCATGCATATGAAAAGCTGTCATGGCTTAGTGGTTTAGTACTGTGATTATGGTGCACAGTAGCCCGGGTTCAAGGCCTGTCATTGCTTTTTATTTTACTACTGGCCAGACCGGCTAGGAGGTGTGGCTGTGTTTAGCCAACTTTGCCCAACGTTGCTCTACGGTGCTCTACGTTGCTCGACGTTGCACTAGTTAGCGCGGTGCGCAGCTCCATGCAAAGCCAATGCGTTAGTTAAAGCAGTGCTAAGCTATGAGCAATTATACTTAAATGTGCTTAATACTGGTAAACATTGCTTAGCAGTGCTTCACATTGCTTAAGATACGTTACTTATGCACTCATCAGTATGCATAACCAATTCACCTTCATATATATATATATATATATATATATATATATATATATATATATATATATATATATATATATAAAATATTGTTCACTACTACATAGGCCATTTCAATGCTTTTTACTAAAATTTAAAAGATAAAGGTCAGGAATTATTTTTATATACAGATTTCCAACAGAAAATAGAAAGGGGAATGGTGGGACTTGAACCAGGAATGCCTCCTCTTTGTGCGAAGGCTCTACCACTATGCTATTTGGCTTAATTTGCATATAAGTTTCTTATTATCCTCTTTGATGTCTAAACTGCTAACTGTAGCTATGCAATGGGCAAACCCATGCAAATACAGGCAGCTATATCGGGAATAATAAAAAAAAAAAAATAGAAGTTTTACATTTTATAATTGTACAGGGGTTTAGAATGTGGGGGAGTGTAGTGTTGGGTATGTACACATTTGAGCGGACTCGCTCATGTCAGTTGACATTTCCCAATTGAGAGACTTGCAGGGGCATGGATTTTTGGACTGCTCGGCAGTCCGACACGCCCCCTGCACTCGTGCACGCTCTGTGTTAGCCTTAGAGTTGAGGCAGCGTGCCCTCATGAATATGCATGGCACGCTGACGTCTTACTCTTAGGCTGCAGTTTCCGTGTAAGACTAATTTAGTCTTACACGGAGGATTCGTGAATCCTGGGGATATTGTTTTCATAACTGATGATATAACAAACATGATCTTGATGACTATTTTTACCCAAAGCAACAGACATTGGTTTGAGCTTTATTACTCTACAGTGTTTCTGAGAGAGCTGGAGTAGTGTGTTCTGTTATTTTTGTTGTCTATTCTGCCAATCTGGAATCCGAATCTAGGATAAAATCAGTTTGAGATTTAAATAGCATTGTTTATGAAAATTTAACAAAGTGAATACATTTTTTTCAACAATCTGTATCTGTCATTCTGTTGTTGAAATGTTGAATGAATGCAGCTTACATGTTTTAAGAAGAAAGTCAACAAAACAAATGTATTTCATCACTGAACTGTTTTTGACATTATCTTGTTAACAGGTCTGGAGCAAGACATCATCCAACTTGTTAGTAGAACTGCCTCACAAATAGTCCCAGGAAATGATATAAACATGGCAGCAACTGGCTATGGTGGCGGTGGTGGCTTTGGCTATGGAAGAGGAGTCATCGGATAATCAATTGTTATCTACCAAGAAGAAAGATGAATCAAGAAACAGCTTTAAGGTATTGAGTTTAATTTTGCTGTGCCTTAAGCAATTGTAAAATGTGTTTTTTTTCACCCCCAACCAGATGTGGGGATTTGCTGCAGATATTTATTTTTTTAAACACCTTTGTTGAATTATCATTTGTGACATATGCAAATTTACATTTATACAAAAGTAATCAAACTATTTTAACAAGTTCACATTTACAAACATTATACTTCACATATATTGTTATATATCATATACCCTAAGCAACATTATGTAAATTATTCAATTCCCGCCATATTTTTAAACAAGAAGCATCTTTATTAAGCCATCACTTATGACATAGGCAATCATACATTTATATAAATTAAAGCAAACCACACTGACACAGTCCTAGTTGCAAGCATGTTATATTGCAAACCATATTGATGAACTCCCATTTGCAAACATTATACATCACTTATAATCTACCCAATCATTTTCAGTCAAACATTACATAGCTCATTTAAGTCCTGCCTTCTTTTAAACCTCATTCCTCCCCTGTATGTATTGTTCCCACAATTCCCATTTTTCCTATGTAGCTTGCCCTACCCTTTTCTAAACATCTCAATGGGCCTATACAAGCCTAAGCCATAACAATCCTAGTTCCCAATCCCAGTTATCTCTGTTACTATATTCACTACTTCTAGTATAGCTGGTTTACATTTTGATTTCCATTTTATAGTAATTGCTTTTTTGTCAGCCACCATTATTAGACACAGCAAGGCCTTACCATGTCTAGACAATTCCAATTCTGTATCATAGCTCAGAAAACTCATCTCCCTCATCACACCCAGCATCTCTGACAGCGCATCCTTCAGGGAATCCTTAAAGTCCACCAACTCACCACACTCCCAGAAAACATGTTCCAAATGACCTCTTCCTTCCTTGTCACACCTCCAAAATTTGCTGTCTTCCTGAGGAAACATTCTCTGGAGTCTAACTGTAGTTTAAAACTATCTATATAACATTTCCAAGTAAAAGTCCTAAATCTTCTAGATTTTGTTGCATATTTGAGAGGCATACATACATGCTCCCATTGTTTCTTTGGGAATTGCTTATCCAATTTCTCTTCCCACTCCTTTCTAACCTCCTCTGATTCTTATAGTTATCATGCAAGATTTTATGTGATCTAATTATTCCTTTGATAAAGCTCTACCAGTGTGGGTCTTTTGTTTAGGACCATCCTATTTCTTTCTCTTTGCCTGTACTCTGATATCAGTCTTTGATAGGAAGGCAATCTCTAACCTGAAGTCCAAATAAATTCTTGATGTCTTGCCATTCTATCATCTTTCCCTCTCTATCTATCTGCTCCCAATACCTTGGTTCCTTGCCAAGTTTCCTCCAATAAATTCCAGCCCCTCTTTTCTATTTTCCATATCCCTAATTGCAGTCATACCTACTGGCAGAATCTCTTAGTGTCTTAGTTCTTAGGATACTTTCTGCTGCTTTATGGATATAATATTCTGTATGATTATTGTTATTCTCCTTAAAGGTCTACATCCAAATTCCCGGTCTCCCCCTTTTACATCATCATCCCTTTCCACTTTGAATTATAGTTTTTGGCTTGTGCTATGTATAGGAGCCTTAACTGTGTAGCTCTGAAATAGCCCTTCAAATGGGGTAATCCCAATCTGCCCTGTTCTACTGGAAGAATCAGCTTATCCCACTTAACTATTGCCCCAGTCCTTCAGGTCTTTATTGTTATCTACAACGTTTCCTCTGGTTGATTACAATATGTCTGAACTGGATATAAGACTAATGGGACTAAAAACATTTTAACTGCTTGTATCCGTATCCATATAACACAGCTTCCATTCTCTCAGTTTTTGCATTATCTTTTGTTTAGTCTTTTCTCACATGTCCTTAACTGCCACACCAGAATTATTTTTAATCCATACTCCTAAGTGCATCATTCTATCATGTCCCTATAAATATGGATATTGGCAAACCAGTTCATGTGTAGGTACATAATTTACTGCTATTGCGTTTGTTTTAACTTCATTAATTTTGTATCCTGAAAAGATTTGAAATTGTCTCAAAAAGTTCCACAACACTGTAATGCCTCTTTCCGGTTTTGTCAGGTATAAAATAACACCATCTGCAAACAGAACCAGCTTTTCTTGACTACATACCAATTATATCCTGGAATTTCTAGGTCCTTTATTTTCATTGTCAGTGGTTCTAAATATAATACAAATAACAAAGGGGAAAGGAGACACCCCTGCCTGGTTTCTCTGCTCAAGCAGAAATTATCTGAGAGGACCCTACCCACTTAATTTTTACCTCTGGTCCCTCATATATCCTCCTAATCAGCCTTTTCAGGAAATGCAAATGCTTCCATTGCCCTGCTCATAAAGCCCAGGCTTACTGTGTCAAATGCTTTCTCTGCATCAGGACCCGCCAACAACATCAGTATTTTCTTATAGTCTGCTTCCCTCTGGATCATCATTGTTCTGTTAATGTTGTCAAACGTTTGCCTCCCCTTCACAAAACCACACTGATCCATATCTATCAATGTTGACATTACATTTGGCATTCTTTTACCCATTATAGTCATGAAGACATTATAATCAAGGTTTAGTATTGAAATGGGCCTGTATGAAGCTAGATCTGGTGGATCTTTACCCTCTTTCAGTATTATACGTAGCTACCAATGCTTTCTTCCAGGATGTTGGTACCATACCTCTCAACTGTCCAGATTTTCACAGAATGTCCAGATTTTTGCCTCAGATTTTTGGTTTGCTCCTCATGCATTTGTGATTTTCTGGCAAATCACTGTGATGATCTGGTGATTGAACCCAGTAAATAATGACATACATTTGGGTTTTAGACTTCAAATCCTTCAGAAAAAAACATGTTAACACACACTCGGTTATTCTAACAACTTTCTAAGTTTATAAGAGCAATATTTACAATCTGTCCCTTTTTGTGTTCCTTTGCCCCCCCCATTTTGTCAGGCTATGTCCAAATTTTTAGCACTAAGAGGTTGAGATGTATGGATGGTACTTCTCTTAAAATACTGTTAAACAAACCTTCCAGATCTTTATCAGTTGTTTCCCCTCCTAGCTTTCAAACTTCCAAAGGAATACCATCTATTCCTGGTGACTTTCCAGTAGATTGGTTATACATCACAATTTTATCTCATCTTCTCCTATCTTAACTGTTAGTAATTGAGCCTCATCTACCACTAATCTTGGCATATTTAACTCTTTCATAAACATTTCCATTTGTATTGTTTCATTTTCATGTTTGTCTGTTTTATACAGACTTCCATAGAATTTCTGAAATATTTGTAATGCCTCTACAGAATCTCGTTACCTTCCTTGTTATAGGCTCCCTAAGCTTGGTGACAGCCCTTTCTACTTTCTGTTGCCTGAGTCGTTGTGCTAAAAGTTTTTGTGTTCTACTGTTATTATCAAAAACAGTTGCTTAACAGCACTAAAGACGTGTATATTATTGAAGTAATCCCTAATTTTCTGCTTCGCATTCTGCAGTTGATCCTCTTCTTGTTCTGTGAGATTCCCCCTATTCTGCAATACTTTAGCAATTGTCAGCCCCTCTGAATAATTCTTGTTACTTCTTAACCATCTCTTTCTTTTATTTTCACCCTACTTTTTAAACTCCACCTTAATTTTATCCCACTCCCTAGCTATATTTTCAGAGGTAATTTATATCCTCTTGAATAGCTCCTGAATAATCTCCACTACCCACTCCTTAAAATCCTCTCTTTTCAACAGATAGGTGGGAAAGCAACAGTGTCTCATTTTTATTGCCCTGTGTTTTTATTTTAGTCATTATTGGCTCATGATCTGAAATAGTTATTGGGTGCGTATCAAGACCTTCAATTAAATGCACATGTTCCTGTGAAATGTAAATTCTGTTTAGCCTAGCACAGTTTCTATATCTTGGGGAAAATATGTAAATACACTCCTATTACTGAATTCACATCTTTCATGCAAAATATTTGTATAAATTTCTTCTTCCTTTGTTATACTTTCCCTTCTGAGCCCACCAGACAAATCTTCACTTGCTGCAAATCAAATTCCAGTTCTCACCTATAAGTAATATTGCTTGCTGAACACTGATTATTTCTCCCAGAATTTTTCTTAAACTCCACTGTAGCAGTTTTAGGTGGAATATAAAGACATGCCAGTGCAATATTCCTCCCTTGCCAGTAGCCCCTTGGCACTACAAATCTGCCATTATTATCTTTTTTATCCTCGTCTATCACTATTGGAGCTGCTCTTGCAATTAATCTAAGTAACCCTCTTTTCCTTTGTCGTAGGTATTCCGCCGAATAACCATCCTAAAAACCTTTAAACAAGTTAATAAGCACAATGGTCTAACTGGTCGAGTTTTGGGACTGGTTGGACCATTGTGTTTATTAACTTGTTTATTAGTTACTTTTGGCACTTTCCATTTTTTCTGATCCTAAATATCTTTCATTATCAAATTCATATGTTCAGTTCTTTCTTAGTGTCTCCTGTAACATAGCTACTTGCACTCTACATTTTTAATATAATTCACTATTCTTTCTTTTTTGTATTTCTCCGAGACACTATTGACATTTAAAGACATTATAGAAAGCATTGTTGTATTAAAAATTATTATTCCAACCTTTTATGTATAACACCTTTTTGTTAAATGACAATTTCCAGCTTTTGTGTTACATGTATATACTGGCTGAACTTTTATATAATTTTTTCTTGTCATATCCATTTAGCCTATGTCACATCTTACAAAATATTTTGTTTTATTGAAAGCCCTCAAACAACAAAACAAACCCCAAATACCCCTAAAACTTATTAATTGAATACTGACTGACAAAGCTATGTACATCTTCAAATACTGAAGTTTTACCCTCCTAATAGAAACAAATGTCACAAACTGACAGCCACACTCACAGACTTGAGTTAACATAAAAGAAAGGTTATTCATGCTAAGACACATGGTGCTACCTGTGCTTCTACTAATTGCTAACTGTTTTTCTCTTATCTTTATAGCTCTCCCAGCTGGGAAAACCCATGAATGCTTTCAGAGAACATTATTTCCTAGTCAGTTTCTCTTTTCTTGTTCCCCAGCCAATCACTCTCTATCAGACTGTAACCAATTTCTGTTTATCAGATTGTCTCCATGGAGACAATGAGAAGCAGTCAATTTCTCATTATCATATTGTCTCCATGGAGACATGAGAACCAGTTAATTTCTCTTTATCAGATTGTTTCCATGGAGACATAAAGGTGAGATACATAATTGCTACTAAGCATACATTCATTTGCTAGAAAAAATGCCTCATAATATTCAATATTCTTTTTCATTTACTTGCTTTCTCTTAAATCTTGTTACTAAATCAATCTAAGGTCCTTAATACAGTCATTCCACCATGTAAGAATGAGAAAAATCACATGCTCTTTTAAATAAGCTTTTTTTTACATTGCAGTACCTACATTTCATAAAACTGAACAAGAAGAGAGAAGGGAGAAAGAAAAAGAACAGCAGCACACATTTACAATCCTGATTACACTTAAAATAACTAAAACTCCCCTTCTACAGCTCCATTTAGACTGAGGATCATACCTCCACAAAGAAGACATCCAGGGATATTCTGAAAAATAACCCCTCCATCTCTGTGTATGTGCAATACTTTTTGTTAAAGCTTATTTTTAAAGTGTTTATATTGCTAACCCACAGCATGCACACTAGCAGTTCTGCAGCAGTCCCTTTTCCCAAATCTCTTCCCCCAGCCATTTCACTCCCTGTAATTGGTAGATTCTGCATTTTACTTTTCTCAGGCACGCCACTAGGTGGTGTGATATTCCCACCCATTATATTAGGCAACATTCAATATTTTTTCCCTGCAAATCTAAGGCCTGTTGTCCTTTCCCATTGTTTTTTGCACAATTGTCACACCTGTTCAATTCTCCTTGAATTAGACCAAACCTTAACTCGTAAGTAATATACCTCCGAGCTTGTCAGTACCTTTGAGTGCTCGAGTGCCTGTATCACTGATTATTTTTGTTGGTCTCTTCTGCTCCTTCCTCCTTCTCAACTCTGCCAGTAACATTCACCCTACAAGCTCACTCCACTCCCATACCCTGCCCCAATTCCAACCCTACCCAGTGCCTTTACACATGTATCTCCAAAAACCACACCCCCTCTAGCATTCAGCCTATCTAAATCCCCACCTACCTCCTCATCCACTATCCCCTCCTGTTTCCACTACCCAGGGCCCTCCCCTTACCTATTCTTACCCTTCTTCCTTCCCCACTCTTACTACCAAAGATCACACACCACTTTACCTTCTGCTAATTCCTTCTCCCCTCTGCACTTCCTCACTGCATACTGTAACCTTACACTACCACACAAATCAGACCTACACATACTCTGCTATTAATATGTCTACCTTTCCTCCTCTCCTGCCTACTCTATCTTACCAGACTACCTGACTTTTCTTGTTCCCCTCTCTTTCATACAACTTCAATACATGCCTTAAAAGAATCTCACCTCTCAACTTATATCTCTCCTCACCTCTATTACTATAATGACTCTCTCCTGTAAAGATTATTCCTGATATCTGTAATACAGTATCAATCCCTCACAATCCATACCTCTCCAGCTACCCTGATCTTAACTCCAATTCCAAAGACTCTAAAGACCTTGCCTCCTTCTCACTTCAGCTAATCTCTCTCCTCCTCTCTGGCGATATACATCCTAATCCTGGACACTCAGACAACCATGCTTCTAACCCAAACTTGTCTTCCTCACTCTCTCACCATAAATCTCTCCTTTTTGCTACCATTAGCACCCAAACTTTATGCAATAAACTTCCTACCCTTCATGCCTGGCTATCCCTTTACCACCCTGACATTCTCTCTATCACTGAAACATGGCTAAAACCCCAAATAAAAGATTCCGAAATTACCCCTCCTAAATACCAGATCATAAGAAATGACAGAACTCTAAAGAAAAGTGGTTGAGTAGCCCTACTTTTCTCCTCCTCCCTAACAGTGACACACTTTACCAAGCCCATACCCCAGTTCACAACAGCTGAACTAACCCTGGCCCTCCTAAAAATTAATAACCATAAAAACATATGTATAGCTGCCCACCAGGAAATGACATCCCCATTCTTGAAGATATTCTCTCTTGGTTATCATCCAATATAAGCAATAAAACTATACTCTTAGGTGATATAAATATAAACTGGACTTCTATTCAATCACCTCCATCACCTTAGAATATAAACCTATACAACTGCACCCAAATAATTACCTCGTCTACCAGATTTAATAAAGATAACTCTGGTAGTATTATGGACTAGATATTAGTTTCTCACCCCAACTCCATTTCTGACAATGGCACCCTACCCAACTCCCTCAATGATCATCTCCCTGCCTTTGCTCATCACTCAGCATCCCGCCTCCATCTTCACAACTACAACATAACTTGTACCCTAAAAAACTTCAACCCTCTATCTTTCTCTCAGTCACTAAAACATATAAACTAGAATCATGTAAAAACCCTCCCTCTTGATGCTGTCACATACTTTAATGCTACATTCAATAACCTAGTAGATAGCTTTGCTCCCACTAGAACTAAAAGAATCAGAACCATATCCACCCTTGGCTAAATAAAGCAACTATTACACTCATGCATCTCAGAGATAAATCTTGGAAGCGTTACCTTAAATCTAAAACACCTAACATCCTTACAGAATATAAGTAACTTCATAATAAAGTGAAAAAACAAATTGCTTTAGACAAAAAGTCCTACTACTCCAAGCTTCAAAACAGTCACAGATCCAACCTCAAAAATTGTGGAACAGTATATGGAACAGTATATCTGCTCTCCTCTCTCCTGGCAAAAAAGACAATCACTGCCCTGACACTAACTTTCCAAATCATATCTTAGCTACCCAGTTCAACTTTTCCTTATTGATTCAATAGCCAAGCTCACCACATCACTCTCCAATAACACTTCTCCACCCTCATCTCACACCCTCAACTCTAGTCCCACTGACATCAACATTACTCATCTCCACCCTTTACCATATAACCTGTCTCTCTCTACACACCATAAAAAACTTCTTCTTCTTTCAGCTTTTCCCGGTTAGGGGTCACCACAGAGGATCACCTGTCCGCTCATGATTGGCAATGGAGTTTTATGGTGTCGAGGTGCCAGCCCAGCACCCAGTCTTCTACAGAAGGCACACACTCACAACTAATGCCAATTTAGAGTGTCCAGTCCACCTACAGCATGTCTTTGGGATGTGGGAGGAAACTGTAGCACCCAGAGAAATCCCACACGACCACAGGGAAGACATGCAGACTCCACACAGAAGGCACCCCAGCAGAGGATCGAACCGGAAAACTCATGCTGTGAGGTTGCAATGCTAACTACTGTGCCACCGCGGCCACCCACACCATAAAAAACTTCTACTAAAACTAAAACCATGCTCTCATGCCCCAAACAACCTTCCATCTAACTTTCTCAAGCTAGCTGCCAATGGCTTAGCCCTCCCCATCACCATACGTATCAACTGTTTAATCCAAGAATCCTATGTAGCCCTCCTCTGGAAGAAAGCATTCAGCATTCCCCTCCACAAAGGAGGCAACAATACTGAAATCTCCAACTTTTGTCGTATAGCCATCTTGTCCCCTATCTCAAATGCCTTTGAAAAATGCATACTCTTGCAACTCCTTCCTTACCTCCTAGACAATCAATTTCTTTCTCCATCTCAACATGGATTTAGACCTGGACATAGTACTACCACTGCCCTTCTGTCCTTCCTTTATATCATCAACTGTACCCGAGACTGGCAACATTGTATCTACCCTTCTCCGAGACTTATCAAAGGCCTTCGATACTGTTTCTCACTACCTTCTATTGTCAAAACTCCATCTTCTCAATCTCTCCCCCTCCTCTATTAACTGGTTTTCCAGTTACCTTTCTAATAGACAACAAGCCGTAAAGTGAAACAATAGTACCTCTTCCTTCCTTCACACTCCAACAGGTGTTCCACAAGGCTCTATACTGGGCCCCGTACTTTTTAACATCTTCATTAATAATTTTCATCTGTGCATTCCTAATACCAAACTTGTCCAATACGAGGATGATTCCACAACAATTTGCTATGCTCAATCTCTCCCCAAGCTCATGCAACTAACACAAGATGCCTTCTCTTGTACAGAGTCTTGGATGCTGAATAATCACCTTGCTCTCAATGCATCCAAAACCAAAATCATGATATTTGTCCCATCTAAAAATACTTCTATTGAAAAAAATTCCTTCTCTATTGTCAGTCAGAATAAGATTCCCATTGAAATTGTCTCCCATACAAAACTTCTAGGTGTTATCATAGGTTCATAGGTTGGTACTAGGCTTTCGGCCCTAGGGCCTATACAAGCCTAGCCATAACAATTCCGTGGCTGTTTCTTCCTACACTATTTACTTCCCTGGACCCTGTCTAGCAGGGTGACTGACGTGATCCCCAGGGTGAATTTCCTTTCTCCCATCCAATCATCAAGGTTCCTTTTGAAGAGGGCCAAAGCGGCACTGCTTGACATGTATAGGCAATCTATTCCAGAGTCTGGGGAGTCTCTGGGTCAGGAACCTATCCCTCCAGCATGTTTTGTTTATTGTGATGACAAGGATTAGATCCCTGGAGTGTGTGGCTCTGAAGAATTGGGATTTCTTTAAGTGTAGCATGTCCAACAGCTCTGGGTTTGACATGGCCTTGTATGTTAAGCAGAGATCGCCTCTGAGTAGACGATATGCGACAGAGTATAGCTGGAGTTTTTTTAAGGTGGTCAGCGTAGGGCATCTGCTTTAGGCCTGTGATTCTTTTAGTGAGTTATTTCTGTGGCCTTTCCAGTTGTTGCAGAAGTCTTCAAATATACATACCAAATGGGGCGTTGTAATTCTATACTGGGTCTAATGACGGATGAGTACAGAGGGACAATGACCTCCATTTTTCTGGATGAAAATCCCTTAGTGATCAGGTGTGCCACATAGAAGGATTTCCTGACTGTTATGGTGATGTGGTTATTTAAGGTGAGAACACTGTCCACCTGTGTCCCTAAGTCTCTTATCACACTTTTGGTGTTTAGTGTATGGCCACCTATGTGGTAATTCACGGGTACATGCTTTTTCCCAAAGGGGATAACTATACATTTCTTGGCATTGAGCTTGAGCCCATGGCTCTTGCACCAAGCATCTGTTTCTGTAAGGCCCTTTTGTAGAGTATCCACATAATTTGGGGATTCAATAATGGCTCCCAGTTTGCAGTCATCTGTGAACTTTGTTATCCAGAGTCCCTTAGTGTTGGCCTATACTTCAGAGAAGTAGATGCCAAACAAGAGTGGTCCCAGGACTGAACCCTGAGGTACTCCACTTGTCACTTGTCTGGAGCTGGATTTGGAGTCGGCTACTTTTACAGTGTGGGTTCTGTCTTTAAGCCAGTTGGCAACTCATTGAGTGACATAGGGATTAATGCCCAGCTTAGTAAGTTTATCTATGATTGCAGAGTGGGGGATGGTGTCAAAGGCCTTGGCAAGGTCTAGATAGGCTGTGTGGACCACATTACCCTCATCCACAGCTCTGGAGACTGATTTGAAGAAGTCATCAGGTTCAGGAGACAAGATTGGCCCTTCACAAACCCAAACTGGGTGGGGTCCAGTGTTTGAAGGTTGCCAATGTCTTTGTTTATAAGTTCCAGGATAATACGCTCCATGGCCTTGCAGATCAGGCTCATCAGACTGATGGGATGGTAGTTCCCGGGATCCAAGGTGGATCGCCCCTTGTGGAGTGGGATAACTGAAGCTGTGTGCCACTCAGTGGGCACAAAGCCTGAGGTAAGGCTATGATTAAACATGACACTTAGCTGAGGTGCCAGTTCATTTTGTAGTTCATGTAGTACACAGCCTGGGATGTCATCTGGTCCCATGGATGCTGTATTTTTAGCTTTGGAGAGTGCGTTTTTTATCTATGTGGCCATTATTACTGGAATTTGTCAATCTTCCGGTATTGAGATGGGCCATTTAGGAGGTGAGAGTGGGGTGAAGTTGGCACTGAATCGATCTGCCAGGATATTGGCAATATCCTTGGGATCAGTATATTTAATGCCATTCTGTTGTAGCTCAGAGCAGATCTGAACATTGCCATTTAGATTCTTGACAGTTATAGAATGCCTTGTGGTTGTCTTTGGAATCTTTGGCAATTTTATTTTCGTAACTAGCTTTGGAGGATTTTATAAGGGATCTCGGCTTCTTACTAAGGCTGGTAAGGGAGTTTTTTGCTTCCTGGGATTTTCCTCTTTTCTGCAACAGTTTCTTCCTTTTGTTGTAAAGTTTGTTTATGGCAGTGGACCACCAGATTGGCTTCCTTTTTTGGAGGAGAGCATCTTGGTGCTATTTTGGATGGCACGATTCATGCATGACTGGATGTGCTTGTACAGTGTCTTAGTGTAGGATTCAGCAGTTGAACTTTCAGTTCCCATCTGCATGGGTGTCATGAAGTTTGTCACAAGTTGAAATCACCCAGCATTAGGGTGTTTGGTTGTATCTTAATATTTTCCAGTAAGTTTAGAAAGGTATAGTGAGAATCTTGGGGCATGGTGGGGGATCTGTAGCAAGCTATAATTTGGATTGCAGTCGTACCTAATGTTAGTTGCACCTGGAGAATTTCAGACACATTGTGTTGGGAAACTAGCCTGGTGGTGTGAATATCCTTGGTGAATATGGACACTCCTCCACCTTTAGTGTTTCGGTCTTGGTTTGGTGGCCAAAAAGTGTGGTAAGAGTTGTATCCTGGTATTACAGGGGTGCTCTCTAGAGCCTTGAACCAGGTCTCACTTACTGCACAGATATCGATGTTTGCCATTTTTAGGAGTGCCTCGAGAGAGTGCATTTTGAGGTTTAAACTTCTAGCATTGAGTAGCACTACCTTCAGATTTTGCATGCTTGTATCTGTTACAGTGGTGGTTTTGTCCTTTGAACCTTGCCTAAAAAAGGCACTATAGGGGTGGCAAGAGCTTTAACCAGTAACCTGAATCCCAGGGGCGACAGGTGCAGACCACCTCTGGCAAAGCATTGTGGTTTGTCGATCATGTCGTCCCAGGCAGACAGATACTGGATCCCCTTTGAATGACACCAGAAGCTTAGCCAATTGTTGAAGTCCATCATTTTGTCCTTGTACTGCGGTATCATTCAGGTTAGGGTCATACGTGCTTGGACCACATGATCTGAGAGCTCTTCCATGTCTCTTTTCATGTAGTCCAGGGAGGAACATCTCAAGTCATTCACTTCAACATAGACAATGACAGAGTCGTATTTGTACTTGTGGAGTGACCTGAGTGCATGCGTTATGTGGCAGATCCTGGCACCCGACAGACAGCTGACTGTAATTTTCTCCTTATTCAGCCTGGTGAGTTGGACATCAGTGTGTCTGACTATAGAGTCACCTATGACTAAAGTGTTGGGTATGTTGTCTTGCCTTAGGGCTGTTGTTGGGTGGCACACTGGTGTTGTGAGCTGTGTGTCACTTTGGTTGTGACTGGTGTTTGTTTGCATTTCAGCTTCGGAGGTCCTTTTTGCTTGGGCAGGTTAATGTTAAGGGCCTCTGCATATGTGGGTTTAGTGTTGCTACGTGTGGGTGTTGGTGTGGGTTTTGAAGGGCTATGTGTTGCTTGAGGTGTAGTGCAGGTGTTAACCTTCTCCTCTTGATTGTCTAGCACAATCTTGGCTGGAGAGAGCTTTGCTTCCAGTTTGGCTATGTAAGTGCATCTTTCACACATTTTAGTGTTGGGTGGTAGGAGGAGAGGGTTGTCTGTGTACATGAGGCAGTTGCTGCATTGCCCCAGTATGCCCAGATTCATCAGGTGGACAGGAGAAATCACCAGAAGCTGACCTTTGGACATGCCTGTTTAGGTGCTTTTTTTAATAAGGTACAAGAGCTGTTTTCCCTTAGCTTTGCAAGGTACTTTGCAATTATAGGCTGTTTAGTACCTATGATTCATTTCTCCTTATTAATAAGGAGAGTTGAATGCTTGTATTACTTTAAGGTTTCCTAGTGCTTTCCAGGAGGTTCTATAGCAAGTGCTAGTCACAGGGGTTCAGATTTTAATGCTACTACTGAGAAACAAGCTTGTTCTTAGGGACAATTTGAAGAGCAGACTTTTTCGCACCTGGAATAGTTTTACCATAGCCCTGCGGTGCTGCACGATGCAAAAAGCGTGCAAACACACCGTTTTTAAGCCAGAAAGTTGAAAGGGATAGAAATCAGCCTGAAATGGCTAATAAAATTGCAATTTCAGAGCTAGAAACCACTCCTGTAGGATAGGCAATAGAATGCTCACCACTCCCACTGGTAAGTAGTAGGACTTCCCTCTACCACAGCAATGTCTGGATAGCTATGAACACAGAAAATAAAGTCCTGAAACCAGTAAAGCCTGGGATCTGGACTATACTAGCTAGGAAATGTGGGAAACGAGCAGACAAGATAGTATTTTTTGTTTTTTGGGGTTTTTTTAGTTAAAACAGGCTAAACAATGCAATAGTACAGTAAATAAACACAGAAAAGGCTAACGCACTTGAGTGTGTACCCTTAAATGGTAAATGCAATTAAAACTTAAAAAAATAGCAATTTAAAGCTTTTTAAATGAAGTAAGGCAAGTGCACAACTGAAAAATGATTTAAGAGGCAGTAATATATACATATATATATATATATATATATATATAAATATATATATATATATATATATATATATATATATATATATATATATATATATATATATATATATATATATATATATATATATATATATATATATATAATGTATATATATATAGTTCCCCTTTATAATCTTGAAATACTGAAATCTCAAATGTCAGTATCCCGAGACCATAAAGACAAAACTTCGAAATATCGAAAGTGCATAAGTGCAAATCCGAATATCTTGAATCCGCGCTTTATGCATTTACGCTACATTACATGAAGTGTTTGGCTGGGATGGTGTCCAGAATTTAAGGTGAGTGAGTGTATGTGAGTGTTTTTGTAAGTTGTATGTGTGGGTTAGGGTAGGGAGGTGTAAGTAAGAGTGTGAGTGTTGGATGTGTTGGTGTGTGTGTGTGTGTGTGTGTGTGTGTGTGTGTGTGTGTGTGTGTGTGTGTGTGTGTGTGTGTGTGTGTGTGTGTGTGTGTGTGCGTGTGTGTGTGTGTGCGTGTGTGTGTGTGTGTGTGTGTGTGTGTGTGTGTGTGTGTGTGTGTGTGTGTGTGTGTGTGTGTGTGTGTGCGAGATACTGTGGAATGCCTGGGTGTGAGGTTTTTTTTTTTCTGTTTGTGCGCTCTCGGGTTTAATATTTAAGATTTAAAGCTGGAGCTATACTAATCTTGTCATTCAAACCTGGCTGTCTGTAGGCTTCCAGCCTGATCTGCCAAATAAGCTTCCGCTGTTCCAAGAAAGTTGACCACGAACCACCCCTTCGGCACTTCTCCACCTTCTCTAATACACTAAACTTAAAGTCATGTGTTTCATTCATCATATTGTGCCTGTAAAAGGCATTGGTAATTTTTTTTTCTTTCGGATTTCATAAACATGCTCATAAATGCACTTGTGCAACTTTTGCTTAGTTTTTCCTATATAATAAGCCTCACAGTGTTAACATCTAGCTCCATAAATAATTCCTGCTGACAGCTGTATCTCCCTGTTAGAGAATAATCTTGATTCCTCAGGTTAATCCTGTCTCCCTCCAGGATGTATTTATATGTACTACACATTCCGCATTTAGCCATCTTGCCCCTAAGTGGCATCTGTGTTTTTTTCTTTTACAACATGTCTTTAAAGTTGTGACTGCTTCTATAAATAACAATAGGGTGTGTCCCCATGATTTGTCACAGTCCATGATGCTTACCTGAAAATATTCCAATTCTTGTTTAAAATCGAGTTAACCTTGTTACTTTCCATGTTGTATGTGGTTACCATAGCTCCTATATATTTATTTTCGTTACATGACCCTGTTGCCACTCCAGTATCACCCTGTCTGTCCTCCATTGTTAGGACCTATTACCCTTTTGTACACCACTTCCTCTTTAATTTCCTGCAACATTTCCACCAGATACCCCCTTCTACTGAACATCCTGACCAACAGTTTCAGTTGCTTGCTAAAACCAATTTCTGTTGTACTCATTTGGGCTGCCCTCACCATCTGTCCTTTCACCACTGCTTTGTTTTTTGTTTAAATGGGTGAAAGCTGGTGTAATGTAATAGTGTGCCAGAGTAAGTGGGCTTAAGATAAACACTAGCCATGTAACCTGCCTGCTCAAAGTCCTTTTCAGTTATCACATCCAAATAGGGCATTCTGTCCCTTCTGCTAGTATGAGTAAATTGCAAAAGATCCGTACTACCATTGATGTACTGCAAGAATTGTTCCAGGTGTTCCTCTTCTTCCTTCCATGTAATAAACAAATCGTCCAGGTAACAGGTATATCTTAATACTATCCCTATATTCCTGCCCAAAAATAGTGTGGTACTCCCATTGTAACATAACCACATTTGACAGGAAACAACCCACTGGTGACCCCATGGCCACTCCCTCTTTTTGCCTGTATGTTTTTCTTTCAAAGTATATAAAATTGTTACACAGAATGATTTCTGACATTTCCAAGCATGTATTTATTTCATCCTGAACGATTCCCTTCCTACTAAGGTAATCCTGTACTGAGTTCAAGGCTACCCCATGTGGTATAACTCTGTACAAGTCACGTACATCAATTGTGACTAGTAAATAATTTACTGCAAATTCTACATTGTTTAATTTAGCCAAGAAATCCCACGAGTCTCGGCATAAATGTTGTTCATCTTCTAATAAAAATGTATATTTTTTGTCAATAAAATGTGTTAATGGTATAGTAATGGAGCCCATCCCATCCACAATCAGTTTTAATGGTGTATTGTTAATGGATTTGTGCACCTTGGGTATCCCAAACATAGTGAGTGTTTGGGGGGCCACAACCGAGAGGTATTTAAATTCTTTCATACTAACATGCTGTTCAAAAACATATCCCTGAGTTGCATTCTAATTAGTGTGTATGCTTTATTGAGCTCTGACAGACTGGATTGTTCATAAGCCTGGCCTGCCAAAATTTAAAAAATGCATTCATTATAATCCTTTACAAACATTACAACAATCCCCCCTCTCTTGTCTGGTTGCATTGCCGTTAGACTGCATTCATACACAAAGTTAAATAATCCCTTAAAATAATTTTCCATCGCATCAGCACTGTGTGTATTTTTAAGATGCTTCCTCAACATTAAACAAAAATCAATTTCACAAAATTTTTCAAATTGTGACAATGGGGGGGGTGTTGTGCAAACTGCTAATTCTAAACATGTGATTAGAAATTTGTTTATCTTTAAAAAGAATGCTAAATTTCAACTTTCAAACAAAAAGTCCAAAATTGCCTTGACAAGGTCAGCTGGTTTTGCTAATCATAGCTCAAACCCTGTGCAAAAATGTCAGCAACCTCAGTTCCCAGTTCTATCCCAGTGTAATTATGAAGTTTAAAGTCCCGTTCTTGGTAATTAATAATCCTCACCGAGCTCCCCGCTCCGTCGTTGTGGCTCTCATTTTCATTCGGATGATCTGCCATCATGCTATTTATGTTCCTCTCATTCCTCTCTGGGGGGCATTGTTGTACTGTCTACCAAACTGGTTCATTCCCTGAGGTCTCTTCCATGGGTTGTAGTTGGTTTGTTGGTTCCCTTCTGTAAACAAATCCGTTCTGACCTCCTTAACCAGAAAAATCCTGTCCCTGATTCGTTGTTGTAACTGTTTCCACAGCCGAGTTGTTTTCCATGTATGTTACTTCTGGGGACCCAGAAGATGCTCCCCCACTTGCATGCCCATTGTTCTGCCCGTCATTTTTATTGTTGTTATTAAAAATACGCTCACCCAAAGCCTGGGAAATTGGAAGTAATGGGTAAGCAGAACCGTTGAGATAGTCCCTTCTATCCCTTTCAAATTTCTTCAGTTTGTACCCCTTAGATTTAATAATGCTCTGCTCAATGCTGGAAAAGATGCAGGCATATTCTGATCTAAGCTGAGCATATTGTGCATGTTTAAGCACCCTGTCATTAATCTCTGCCACTTCAGCTGACAACTTATCCACAACGATGAAATTGTGTTTTACCAAAAGTTCCATATATCTGCACCCCTGACAGTTGACTAAGTCTAGTAATTCTTTGTGAAGTTGCAAATCCTTTTCCAAGCCTGTGGGGTACCTCCACTGACAAAATCCTTTAGGTACCCTTTTCAACTTGATGTTCTCAATAAAGTAAAAGTTCTCCAACTTCACCTTTTTGAGTTTGAAAAGTTTGTAATAAAGCATGTCCAACTAGCCACATAAATCATTGCTGTCCCCAGTCATTTGGGTGTCTTCAAAATCAGCATTAGCCCCAGTCCATTCTGTAAGGTTTGGGACAGGGGCGTTGATAATACCCCCATTACTATTATTCTGGGGAAAGGGTGCACAGTTTTGAAGGCCTCTGACTATGCAAATTATGCTAACTATGCAAATTATGTCAGAAAATACAACTATTGTGGTGCCTGTAATCTTTGAGGCATGACAGAACAAAATATTTTTCATTGTTCCATAAATTATTCTGTTTTATTATGTTGCTTTATACAAGATTCGTTGCCTCCTTTATGGCTGCCCAACCCCCATCCCTAAGCATGTTAGCTCAAATTCACTTTCTGTTCCTAAATTTACCTCTATCAAGTATATCTTTTGAAATGGAGTAATTTATTCCAAGTGTATTGTTTTCTTTAAATTTGGATTATGAAACAAAATTTTAGCAAGAATTTCAATGCTTGTAATATTCATCCAAATTTTTTTTTAGTATATTAAAAGATCACCCATGTAAAGGGATTGTTTATAACACCATTTACAATAGAGAAACCTTCTTATGGGATATTTATTAACTCTGTGGACAGTGGTTTCATTTAGAGAACAAAGATCATAGGTGGTAGAGTACATTCCTATCTAGTCCCTCTCTAGACCCATCATATAATATGGATAACAATTGTATGACTTCTTGAGGGAAACAGAATTGTCACAGAACAGTAAATAGAAATGTCCACCTGACACTAATGAATACTTTTTCTTCACCAAAACTAAACTGAGCTAGTATTCATTGTTGTTGTTTACTGATCCCACTATACAGAAGGTTTTAATATGATTATTAGCCATATTTTTAGCTTTGATAAAAAAATGATCAATATACACCAAGAAAGAATATAGCTATTTAGCCTCTTTGCTATTGTGCGTGCAAAATGTTATAGTTGTAGTTTGGTATTGAGATACGATGATGAGATTCAGGCATTGATAAGTCTTTCCCAGTTTAGCTATAATTGTTTCAGTGGCATTTTTCCAAGGAATAGTAAGTATAGCTTTTATTAAAATCTCATTAAATATAATCAATAACACATGAAAGATCTCTGCACAATTCATATTTCTAAACATAACCAGTCTGGACCTGGATTTTACCCATTTTCATACCTGAAACTACTTTATCCATCTCTCCCATTTTTTACCAAGTTGCCTATTCTTTCCCAAGCTAACACCATCAATCTCAGTCCAGCTAATTACTCCTTATACTGATCTATCTCTTATTCTCCTGAATCCTCTGGTTCATTCTAGAGATCTGCATAAATTTGGTAGAAAGTCTGTGCTGAGTCCTATATCATTTACCCTGAACATTCATCTTCTATCTTTACAATTCACATTGCTAAAACCTGACATCTGCAGTACTAAACATTTTAATGTTTAGAATAGAAGTCCGATTAGACAGATTCAGTACTAAATGTGTCCAGTTTTTTTAATCGAATAATCTAATAACGCTCCCTTCCACCTATATTTCTTTCTCAGCATTTTTCTTCCCAGCCTCTCACAACAAGCCTGTACAAAATTTAAATGAAGTGTTATTAATTTCTCTCTAGACTCTGTGATATACATGCTCTGCTAATCTCTGGGTTATTCTTAATTAAAATATAAGGGCTAAAAACTTCATGGAGATGTATGACTAGGCTTCTAAAGATCATCAGAGATCAAGAGTGTAGAAAGTATCTGAACCCTGAAAGTGAATCCCTATTATGTTGCAAGAAATAAAAGCAAGAGTATTTTAGAGCTCTCGGGTATCCTATCTCTTTCTCTCCTACCTTTCGAAATGCTCTTAATTCAGATTTAGGAAAGGCTACTACTTCATAGGTTCATAGGTTCATACTAGGCTATCTGCCCTAGGGCATTTATAAGCCTAGCCAGAGTGTGTATGGCTTTCCCCACCCATTTTAAATTAATTTTGCTATGCCCTTTTTCGAGGTTATTATACTGTGCCTCTGTCTAACAGTGACACGGAAGTGATACCCGGGGTAAACCTATGATCTCCCATCCACTCATCAAGATTCCTCTTGAAGAGAGTCAATGAGGGACTCTGCCTAACCTGGACTGGGATTTTATTCCAGAGTGAAGGGAGCCTTTGAGTTATGAATCTGTCCCTCCAGCATGTCCTACTTATTTCAGTGCTGAGGTTTAAGTCCCTCGAGCTCGATGGGATTTGGATTTTCTGAGGTGCAGCATGTCCATTAATTCTGGGTTGGACATGGCTTTGTACTTCAGGCAGAGATCGCCTCTGAGCAGGCGGTATGCCACTGAGTAGAGCTGGAGTTTCTTTAACCGGGCAGCATATGGCATCTGTTTGAGCCCCTTGATCCTCTTGGTGAGGTACTTTTGGGGTCTTTCCAGTTGCTGCAGGTGTCTGGTAAGGTACATCCCAAAGGGGGCATTGTGCTCAATTATGGGCCTGATGAGGGATGAGTAAAGAGGCACGATAACCTCCCCTGATCTAGATGTGAATCCCTTCATGATTAGGTGGGCTATATAAAATGTTTTTCTAACCACTTTGGCCACGTGGTTGTCAAATGAGAGATTGCTATCAACTTGGGTCCCCAGGTCCCTAATTACTTCTTCTGTACTTAATGGATTACCACCTATGTGGTAATTTGTGGGCACTTTGTTTTGCCAAAGGATGACTATACACTTTTTGGCATTTAGCTTGAGGCCATGGCTCTGGCACCAGTTGTCTGTTTCTATGAGGCCCTTTTGGAGGATGCTTGTGCCAGCTGGAGAGTCTATTATGGCACCCAGTTTGCAGTCATCTGCAAACTTGGTCAGCCACAGTCCTTCCATGTTGGCCTGTACCTCTGAGAAATATATACCGAACAAGAGAGGTCCCAAGACTGAGCCTTGTGGGACGCCACTTGTAACTGGTTTGGAGTCTGACATGGCTCCAGCTATTCTAACCATGTGGGTTCTGTCCTTGAGCCAGTTTGCAACCCATCTAGTGACATAGGGGTTTATATTTAAGCTGGTGAGATTATCTATAATGATTTACAATAGAGAAACCTTCTTATGGGATATTTATTAACTCTGTGGACAATGGTTTCATTTAGAGAACAAAGATCATAGGCGGTAGAGTACATTCCTATCTAGTCCCTCTCTAGACCCGTCATATAATATGGATAACAATTGTATGACTTCTTGAGGGAAACAGAATTGTCACAGAACAGTAAATAGAAATGTCCACCTGACACTAATGAATACTTTTTCTTCATCAAAACTAAACTGAGCTAGTATTCATAGTTGTTGTTTACTGATCCCACTGTATAGAAGGTTTTAATATGATTATTAGCCATATTTCTAGCTTTGATAAAAAAATGATCAATATACACCAAGAAAGAATATAGCTATTTAGCCTGTTTGCTATTGTGGGTGCAAAATGTTATAGTTGTAGTTTGGTATTGAAATACAATGATGAGATTCAGGCATTGATAAGTCTTTCCCCATTTAGCTAAAATTGTTTCAGTGGCATTTTTCCAAGGAATAGTAAGTATATCTTTTATTAAAATCTCATTAAATATATTCAATAACACATGAAAGATTATCTCTGCACAATTCACATTTCTAAACATAACCCGTCTGGACCTGGAATTTACCCATTTTCATTCCTGAAACTACTTTATCCATCTCTCCCATTTTTTACCAAGTTGCATATTCTTTCCCAAGCTAACGCCATCAATCTCAGTCCAGCTAATTACTCCTTATACTGATCTATCTCTTATTCTCCTGAATCCTCTGGTTCATTTTAGAGATCTGCATAAATATGGTAGAAAGTCTGTACTGAGTCCTATATCATGTACCCTGAACATTCATCTTCTAGCTTTACAATTCACATTACTAAAACCTGACATCTCCAGTACTAAACATTTTAATGTTTAAAATAGAAGCCAGATTAGACAGACTCAGTACTAAATGTGTCCAGTTTTTTAATTGAATAATCTAATAACTCTCCCTTCCGCCTATATTTCTTTCTCTAGCATCTTTCCTCCCAGGCTCTCACATTCTGCCTGTACAAAATTTAAATGAAGTGTTATTCATTTCTCTCTAGACTCTGTGATATAAATTCTCTGCTAATCTCTGGGTTATTCTTAATTAAAATATAAGGGCTAAAACTTCATGGAGATGTATGACTAGGCTTCTAAAGATCATCAGAGATCAAGAGTGTAGAAAGTATCTGAACCTCTGAAAGTGAATCCCTATTATGTTGCAAGAAATAAAAGCAAGAGCATTTTAGAGCTCTCGCGGGTATCCTATCTCTTTCTCTCCTACCTTTTGAAATGCTCTTAATTCAGATTTAGGAAAGGCTACTACTTCATAGGTTCATAGGTTCATACTAGGCTATCTGCCCTAGGGCATTTATAAGCCTAGCCAGAGTGTGTATGGCTTTCCCCACCCATTTTAAATTAATTTTGCTATGCCCTTTTTTGAGGTTGGTATACTGTGCCTCTAACAGTGACAAGTGATACCTGGGGTAAACCTATGATCTCACATCCACTCAAGATTCCTCTTGAAGAGAGTCAATGAGGGACTCTGCCTAACCTGGACTGGGATTTTATTCCAGAGTGAAGGGAGCCTTTGAGTTATGAATCTGCCCCTCCAGCATGTCCTACTTATTTCAGTGCTGAGGTTTAAGTCCCTCGAGCGCGTAGCTCGATGGGATTTGGATTTTCTGAGGTGCAGCATGTCCATTAATTCCGGGTTGGACATGGCTTTGTACGTCAGGCACAGATCGCCTCTGAGCAGGCGGTATGCCACTGAGTAGAGCTGGAGTTTCTTTAACCGGGCAGCATATGGCATCTGTTTGAGCCCCTTGATCCTCTTGGTGAGGTACTTTTGGGGTCTTTCCAGTTGCTGCAGGTGTCTGGTAAGGTACATCCCAAAGGGGGCATTGTGCTCAATTATGGGCCTGATGAGGGATGAGTAAAGAGGCACGATGACCTCCCCTGATCTAGATGTGAATCCCTTCATGATTAGGTGGGCTATATAAAATGTTTTTCTAACCACTTTGGCCACGTGGTTGTCAAATGAGAGATTGCTATCAACTTGGGTCCCCAGGTCCCTAATTACTTCTTCTGTACTTAATGGATTACCACCTATGTGGTAATTTGTGGGCACTTTGTTTTGCCAAAGGGGATGACTATACACTTTTGGCATTTAGCTTGAGGCCATGGCTCTGGCACCAGTTGTCTGTTTCTATGAGGCCCTTTTGGAGGATGCTTGTGTCAGCTGGAGAGTCTATTATGGCACCCAGTTTGCAGTCATCTGCAAACTTGGTCAGCCACAGTCCTTCCATGTTGGCCTGTACCTCTGAGAAATATATACCGAACAAGAGAGGTCCCAAGACTGAGCCTTGTGGGACGCCACTTGTAACTGGTTTGGAGTCTGACATGGCTCCAGCTATTCTAACCATGTGGGTTCTGTCCTTGAGCCAGTTTGCAACCCATCTAGTGACATAGGGGTTTATATTTAAGCTGGTGAGCTTATCTATAATGCCCGAGTGGGGTATTGTATCGAAGGCTTTTGCGAGGTCCAGGTAGGCTGTGTGGACCACCTTCCCCTTGTCAATGGCCTTGGTGACTGTTTCAAAGAAATCGACCAGGTTTAAGAGGCAGGATCTGCCCTTAAAGCCAAACTGGGTAGGATCCAGTGTCTGTAGGCCCCCAATATCTTTATTTATAAGGTCCATGATGATCCTTTCCATAGCTTTGCAGACCAAGCTAGTGAGACTTATGGGGCGATAGTTTCCAGGATCCGTTGAGGCACCACCTTTGTGGAGAGGGACCACTGTTGCAGTACGCCACTCTTTGGGTACATATCCTGTAGTAAGGCTGAGACTGAACAGTAGTTTTATGTTTGGGTTTAGCTCTTCTTGGAGTTCATGTAGGATGCTGCCTGGGACACCGTCTGGTCCCATTGATGCTGTGTTTCTTCCTTTGGAGAGGGCAGCTCTTAGCTGAGCATCTGAGATGTCAGGGGGGCAGCACCCTGCTGGGATAGATATTAGCACTTTTGGTGGGGGGGGGAGAAGTTTACGCTGAACCTGTCAGCTAGGATGTTGGCAATGTCTGTGGGTTCGGTGTATTTTTTGTCATTTTGGACTAATTCTGAGCATATCTGGGAATTCCCACCCAGGTTCCTAACATAACTAAAGAAAGCCTTGTGATTATCCTTAGTGTCCTGTGCAAATTTTCTCTCGAAGCTGGCCTTAGACGATTTTATGAATGCCCGTAGTTTTTTGCTAATACTGATCAGAGATGCCTTCCCTTTTTGGGATTTTGCTCTGTCATGTAGTACCTTCCTTCTTCTATTGTATAGTTTGTTTATGGCTGGGGTCCACCAGACAGGATGTCTGCCTTTGGAGGATTGGGTCTTGGTTTTATTTGGGATTGCATGATCCATGCATTCCTGAAGGTGTTCATAGAATGCGTTTATAAAGGATTTTGTGGTCTGGGCCATATTATCCACAGGCCCGGGGGCTTTGAAGGATTCCACCTCGGTTTTGAGGAGTGTGAGATTTGCTTTAGAGAAGTTTTTCACTGTGGTTTTCTGGGCATGGGGTGGGGTCGGGATGTGAATATCCAGTGAGATTAGTTTATGGTCTGATCTTACCAGTGAGGGATACACTTCTGGTCTGGAGCATAGAGTCCCCATGTTGGTGATGATCAGGTCCAGTATGTTTTCCCTCCTGTGGGAGTGGTAACAAGTTGTTCCATAGCATTTGAGTTTATAAATTCTAGGAACCTTTGGGCTAGGGTGTTGGAGCTAGAGTAATGCTCCCAGTCTATGGTTGGGTAGTTGAAGTCACCCAATATAATGGTGTTTGGAGAGACCTTCATATTTTCCAGTGTTCTCAGGAAGGCTGAGTGGGGTTCCTGGGTTTGGGAGGGTGGTCTGTAGCAGGCTATAAACTGGAAGGCAGTTTTACCCACTGTTAGTTGCACATGGATAGTCTCTGATGCTTCGTGCTGTGCCACTTCTTTATGCAAATTCTCAATTTTTTAGAAAAGTAAATCAGTTTTTCAGTGACTATCAAACTTTCTTTTATCCAGCTCAGTCGGTAAGATTGCAGGGGAGAGGTCTAATGTTCAATACTCTATTATAGCCTTGGTAAGCATCTAAACATTTTGCACAAATATAAATACTCCTTGGTACCGAAAAATCTTTCAAGGCTCATTTACATTATCTTACAGATACCTCTGTATATTAGTCATACACATCAGGAGCAAATACTCTGGGATGCTTTTTCACTTCCTTTTCTGAGGTAACCAAGCTCCAATAGCTGTCTTGGGCCATACATCTACCAAGAACACTGTATAGTTTCTTAGTATTTCAGAGAACATAGCTGTAATTATATCCAGTGGGATGTAGAGCTTAACTAAACTTACAAATTACATTTCCATTCTTATTTGCAGATAGTAAACCTGCCCTGAATGTATAACTGTATCTCAAGAACTTCAGAAAGTGGTCTGTTCTAGTTAATGTCAGTTTTCCTTCTACCTCCATCATTAGATCAGAAAGCAACCAGGTTAAAACTTGTCATCCTCAATGATATATGGCCACCATCCTTCAAGTGAGTCTTGTGGTGCATAATTAAGTCAGCTTACTGTTTCTTAATATATACCAGTAGCATTCTTCCATTTTACTAGGTAGTCTAGCCCATTTTTATTCCATTTTAGTATCTACAAAAGTCTGGGTCAGTAAGACTTATCTAGGAAAACAAGTCCTTATCATTCAATTTTTATTTGTTCCTGTCTTAATAAAGAAATATTTAACCCTTCCTTTGACAATTTAAATCATATAATTCCAGGTAGCTATTCTCCATATTGCAATAATATGTACAGAGAAAAAAATCTAACATACATTCAAAAACATTCAGACTGACAAATTAACATATAAATAGATACAAATAAACAATGCCACCTTATTGAGAAAGATCATCTGCTGAAAGTGAAAGAGACAGGAGGTGTTTGATAAAAGTACTTCCCATTGGAAATAATTGGTTTATTTTAATTTCCAATTCCCCTGGGACAGTAAATGTGTGGATAATAGAACAGCATTACCAAATACGTTGGGTATATCAATTAAAGTTTGTATCTGTTTTGTTTTACCTAGTGTCTATATGTCTGCAATTATCTATGGAAAAGAAATGCTACAAGTAATTTTGTTCCTTTATATGGGGTTCAAGACTGAATCCAGAGAAGATAAGAGTCTAATTCATGAAAAAGGAAGATGGAGGTTAGGATTAATAAGTCCAATCGTTTATGCTGCTTCTTTGAATTTGTATAACATTTTGTTTTAGATAAATGATAAAAATGAAAAGTTAGCAGTATTAAAATACAAATATAAATGCACTGGGATATGTTCAAAAATTCAAAAGACGAAAAGCATGTTTAAATGGACTAATGAGATGTTATCAAGAAAAATATTTTCTGGAAAATAATCAATGAAATAGAATGAGAGAAAAGTGTGGTTTAAAACTATTATGATATAATATTATTTTAATAATTGGGTTCAGCTTGTTAATGAAAACGTCAAAGCAGTAAAAGTTTGAAAAGCATGATGTAATAAGCAAATAGAATGTCAAGATTTTTATGGAGATTGCTGAATAATAAATTATCAATAAAGAGAAATATGCCATATGAAATCAGTGAAAGGTCAATGGTAAAGAAAAAACTACAGAAAATGTTTTCTCGTAATGTATAAGAGATGCAAACTGTGTGAAAATTGTGTAAAGAAAAATTCTTTGAAAATAGAAAGGAGGTAAATGAAACATAAATATGGATATGATTATGTATAGATATTATAGCCTTAAAAATAAGGAATATGTTAGAAAAATAGATAAAAGATTGTTTTATGCTGTGTGGATCATTTGGAATGAAAGGCTAAATGAAATTATGTTTAATGGTAAACGGAGACTAGCAGTAATTTTATGAAAAATTAGATGGTGGTTATGGAAAAAGGAATAGGGTTCAAATAACATAATGAAGACAGAAGTATAACATAATCAAGACAAAGATATCTATGATTGTATGACAATTAGAGAAAGGAATGGAAATGTGTACACTATACATTTGTAAATATGTCATTTTGTAAATAGTATTGTACATAATATTTTTTTAAATAAAGAATTCCTACACTTTTTGATAGGTGACAGGGGATGTTTTAAATCCACTAGCACAACCACCAACTAAAGCAGATGAGGCCTCGGTTTAATGCCTCATCTGAAGAACAGCAAACCCATTAGAGAAGGAGGCCCCTTTATCAGCAATTGATCTTCCTGCTATGGGAATAGAACCCACAGCCTTCTGCATCAAAGATGAGTGTGTTACCTGTTGTACCACTGATATAATGAAACCTGTCCAAAGAGTAAGCTTCCCTTAAAACAGCTAATTTCAGACCTACTACATATTTATATTCTCAAACAACTCAACATTTCATCCAGTTATTTTAAAGGTCCCTCATTGGCCATAAACAATATAAGCATCCCATATTTATTCTTATTAAGTAATACTTAATGACTCACCTTAGCAACCATTATTCATAGGGGAAAACTAGGTTAACTGTCATGATGGGCCATTTTTAGCCTAGTCAATAATCCATGATCAGAATCAAACCCTGTACCTTGTATCTATAAGATGAGGACCTTGATCATTATTGCAGACTCACCGCCAAGAATTTGTGCATCATCCTTGTGCAGAGGCCATGCTGATCTTCTCTGTATCATTGCAGTTTTATATGTGTTGCCAAAGTAACCTTATGTTTTCTTCAGTACTTCCCTTAGCAACTCCAGTCTGTATTGTTTTTTTTATTTGACCCAACAATACATCCATCAGAGTCAAAGACATAACCCACAAAATCAATTCCTGTACCTAATCTAACAATACGATATGATGTACATTACTCCCATACCCTGCCAGTCTGTATCATACTGTTAGCCTCAGTGACTCAGCATTACATTACTCCCATACCCTGCCAGTCTGTATCATACTGTTAGCCTCAGTGACTCAGCATTACATTACTCCCATACCCTGCCAATCTGTATCATACTGTTAGCCTCAGTGACTCAGCATTACATTACTCCCATACCCTGCCAGTCTGTATCATACTGTTAGCCTCAGTGACTCAGCATTACATTACTCCCATACCCTGCCAGTCTGTATCATACTGTTAGTCTCATGACTCAGCATTACATTACTCCCATACCCTGCCAGTCTGTATCATACTGTTAGTCTCATGACTCAGCATTACATTACTCCCATACCCTGCCAGTCTGTATCATACTGTTAGCCTCAGTGACTCAGCATTACATTACTCCCATACCCTGCCAGTCTGTATCATACTGTTAGTCTCATGACTCAGCATTACATTACTCCCATACCCTGCCAGTCTGTATCATACTGTTAGCCTCAGTGACTCAGCATTACATTACTCCCATACCCTGCCAGTCTGTATCATACTGTTAGTCTCATGACTCAGCATTACATTACTCCCATACCCTGCCAGTCTGTATCATACTGTTAGTCTCATGACTCAGCATTACATTACTCCCATACCCTGCCAGTCTGTATCATACTGTTAGTCTCATGACTCAGCATTACATTACTCCCATACCCTGCCAGTCTGTATCATACTGTTAGCCTCAGTGACTCAGCATTACATTACTCCCATACCCTGCCAGTCTGTATCATACTGTTAGTCTCATGACTCAGCATTACATTACTCCCATACCCTGCCAGTCTGTATCATACTGTTAGTCTCAGTGACTCAGCATTACATTACTCCCATACCCTGCCAGTCTGTATCATACTGTTAGTCTCATGACTCAGCATTACATTACTCCCATACCCTGCCAGTCTGTATCATACTGTTAGTCTCATGACTCATTAGCACACTCCCCTTTGATGCTGGAAGATAATAACCCTGTTTTCATACCAATTGCTTGAATTCATTTTCTAATACCGACATTGTAATGCAGCTTAGCAGGATGATGAATTTCTGACTAGTCCATCTTTTGTATAATAAGATATTCACACAACATTCCATTAACATTAGGAGGATGTAAAAACGTTGGTATTTAATAAAAAAGTAGAAATTGTATTTACTTTATTGCAATAGTTTTTCTGCCCTTGCTTCATAGGAATCCCCAGTACTGTGCTCACATTCCCCTCAGCAAACATTTTATTCTGTGCCTTGGCCAACCTCCAATAAACCAATGGCTGGCTGGTTGCCCTGCACTGTGAGACCCTGCATCAGTGGAAAACTAAAGTGCTTTCAGCTACACTAGTTCCCCTCAGCAAAAGTTTTATTCTGTGCCTTGGCCATCCTCCAATAAACCAAAGGCTGTCTGGTTGCCCTGCACTGTGAGACCCTACGTTGGTGGAACACTGAAGTGCTTTCAGCTACACTAGTGTATGTTAGAATTGTATTTAATGTCCTCTAAACTGAAGACATTTTGCTATAGCCTTTTACTGTAAGCATACATACTACTGCCCCCCCTCCATTTTTTCTCTTCCTAGTGTACTCCTAGGTCAATTACTTAAAACTACTTTCTTTCTCTTGGAAAAGGTTTACCTATGTACCTGCAGCCCATACTTCAATTGTTTTTCCTTGTAGAAGTGGTGGCCCTTTTCACCACACTGTACTAGATTAGTAGCACAAGATTTGTATTTATTAGGAAGATACTGCACTACACTGACCTGGAAGTGACTGAGCTTGGTTTTCCTGATTTGTATTCTTAGAAGCTGACCTGATCCAGTTTTTCTGGCTCGCAATCTTGTATTACTTTGTGTCTATCCCCCTCCCCCACCTTAAACCTGCACGCCACCCTCCCACTCCTGCTTAATTACAGAGGAATCAAAAAACCTGATGTAGCAAGGCACCATCTTTTGACTTAGCTTTTCTGCCCTTGCTTCATAGGAATCCCCAGTAGTGTGCTCACATATACCATATTTTCTCCCACCGGATGCCATATTTAATACACTTGCCTTCTTCAGTATAGTTTATTTCTTTCTTCCCAACTTCTACCATACTTAAAATGATACACTTGCCTTCTTCACCACATTAAAACACATACCATCTGTCTAGGTGCTTTTTTGCTCTTCTTCGTACCTGTGTGGAGATCGCTTTTTTGCTGGATTCTTGGGCTGTTAGGGCTTCCAAGGTCTACCATCCAAAAATTAATCAAAGACTCCTCAACAAGCCCAAACCAATACTCCCAGAATACTAATAATCTCTTACAAAGTGACAATGCAACTCTCATTCCTGACAAAAATTCCAATCCTTTCACAACTCACTCATTTTCTGTTTAACCAGTACCCACATCTCTCATATGTAAACTATTAAAAAAATCAAACCATGCTCTCTTTCTGCAGACAGCCTTCCCCCAGAATATTTACAGTTAGCAGCAAATGCAATTGCATATCCAGTCTCACAGAAGGAGACGTTCCACATCTATGGAAAAAATCTATTATTACTCCCCTGCATAAAGGTGGAAACACTCATGAGCTCTCAAACTATCTCTATAGTTTCCCCGCTATCCAAAATCCTTGAGAAGTGTGTACACACACAATTACTCAAGTACCTCATTTATAATAATCGTCTGTCTCCCACTCAACATGGCTTCCTCCCAGAGGACAGCATAATTACATCCCTGCTCTCATTCACCGATACTGTCAACAAAGCCTTAGATACAAGTCACCCCACTTCAGTAATCCTACTGGATCTAAGGCTTTTGACACAGTATCACCTACTAAACTTCTGATCCAATTAACAAAACTTGGCTGTGTCCCTAAATCCCTCTGCTGGTTTACATCATACCTAAACTATAGACAACAATCTGATTATCTGTCAAACAACATAGGAGTCCCACAGGGTTCCATTCTGGGACCTTACTCTTCAACATCTTTATTAATGACCTCCACAAAGTCTCTCAGCTAGGTAGAATTATCCAATACGCTGACGATTCAACAATAATCTCTACTTCAAACAATTTCTCCAATCTCCTCACAGTTACTCAAAATGCTTTTACAGAGATTGAATCAGGGCTAAACAATTCACAACTGCTACTAAATGAGAAAAACACAAAACTTCTATTATTCTCTTCAAAACCACCAGATATAGACTTCAAAATCTTATCTAAAGATGGAACTGAAATAGAAATAGTAAAATCTGCCAAACTACTAGGCATTACAATTGATGACAAACTCACCTTTGAAACACACATTCTCAATGCAATAAAGAAAACACACTTTAAACTTGGTAGACTTTATCATCATAAACTTTACATGGACAAAAACACCAAACCAAAACTGGCAAGTACCTTATTCATCCCTGCTGTACTATGAGACAAAGATCTGGACATTCTGTGAAGATCTGGACAGTTGAGAGGGATGTGACGGTTAAGTATTTTCATGGCTTTTGCGTATATTTCCTATTTAGTCATTGTCTCATAGTCAGGGACAGATTTCCACAGATGTCTGTGTCAAACCCCAAACAGAATGAGACTGTAGGTGAAACATCATGGTTCAGCTGATCACATGACAATGCATTTTCCTTAGTTATTGAAAAATAAAATAAAATAATGACGCTATACTTACAACAACCTTCTATTAATTTCAGATTATTGAATGGGTGTTCTAAATGCTATTTCATATTCTACTGCCATCATTGCAAGTTGGTGTCGGAAACCTGTGAAGGAAAACTTCAAGCAAGGCTGCAAGTGACTTCACCTGCTTACTGTTATGATGTTACTTTCTCTTTTAGCCATTTACATCCTGTGAAACTGAATTATAAGATGCAATAAATGTACTGCTGATAATAGAAACATAACATTGACAAGTTTGGTTAGACATTTTTGTTCAAATAAGAGTCCTTGAAATATAGCAATTCATCTACGTTTTCTGTTCCAGATACATACTATACACTGATCTGATTTGTAGATTATGATTTATGCAAAGATTTGAAAACCTGTATTGTGCTTGTCATTATCTGAAATTAAAGCAATGCATATATCTGTTTGTTTTTGATATTATTCCTTATGCAAAGGTTGTTTCCTTGAACTTGCTATAGCCAATCAGATGACATTTTATCCTTATTATATTGTCACCAGGTTCATAGAAATTAGGCATCTATTTTTCAGAAATGCAGCACACATAAAACTTAAGTACGTGGTAAAAGAATATGAAAGCGTGTAATATGTTGTAATCTAGATATTTAAACTGGTGGAGCAGGTAGGTGGTTGTACTGGAGTGCCGATGAGTGTATTAAAGTCTATAAGGCAATTTCATCTCATAGGGTTGTTTGAGTTGGAATGTGTAAGACAATCTAAGTAGGATATGTCTTTTATTTGTCATTGTTTGATTAGTGTTCTACCCTAGTAAACAAAAATAAATAAATAAATAAATACATGCATGCATACATCCATATATACATACATACATGCATGCATACATACATATATTTTCCAAACACTTTGGATTTGTGGCTTTGACTAATAGATGTGTCCTTAAGTATGTTCATTTGTTTTCTTTGATTCCAAGTTGACATCTTTTCTAAGCAATAAATTGTTATTTTTATATGGAGTGGTTGTTTATGGCCTTCCAATGATTCTAGGTGCTACCCCTCCAGTAACTGGGAAAACTACTCATGTACCAAATAGTTGCATGACCACAGAATCAAACACCAGTGCACTGTACTAACACATACACAAATGCATGGATCGCTCCATACCCAATAGAACCAAGACGGTCTCCTCCAAAAACAGGAAGCCAATCTGGTGGTCCCCTGCCATAAACAAATTCTACAACAGAAGGAGGAAATTGGTGTGGAATAAGGTAAAGTCCCAAGTCTGGAAAAACTCCCTTATCAGCCTTAACAAAAAGTTGAGATCCCTCATCAAATCCTCTAAAGCTAGCTATGAAAATAGAATTGCAGCAGATAGTAAACACAACCACAAGACCTTCTATAGTTATGTAAAGAATCTCCACGACAATACCCAGATTTGCTTTGAGCTGCTGCACAATGGTACCTCCTATACTGAGCCAACAGACATTGCTAATATACTGGCCAACAGATTCAGGGCCAACTTTACCCCTCTCTCCCCCACCAAAGGACCAATCGCAATATCAGTAGATTGCCAGGCACCCAGTATTACTGCTACACAGGTTAAAACAGCACGGTCCAAGGCCTAGAATACAGCTTATATGGGACCTGGCAATATCCCTGGCTGTGTTCTACATGGACTACAGAGTGAATTGGCACCTCACCTGTGTGCCCTGTTCACTCAGAGCCTCACCTCAGGCTTTGTCCCTACTGAATGGTGCACTGCTACAGTCATCCCTCTCCACAAAGGAGGAGTGACTACAGATCCTGGAAACTTTTGCCCCATTAGCCTGACAAGTCTGATATGCAAAGCTTTGGAACACATCATCATGGACTTAATAAACAAGGCTATAGGGAATCTCCAAACTCTGGATCTCACACAGTTTGGTATTTTGAAAGGTAGATCATGCCTGCTCAACTTGGCAACTTCTTTGAGTCAGTCACCAGAGCTGTGGATGAAGACAAGGTGGTTCATACAGCCTACCTTGATCTGGTCAAGGCCTTTGATACCATTCCCCACTCAGGAATCATAGAAAAACTTACTAAACTAGGCACTAGGTGGGTTGCAAACTGGCTCTCAGATAGAACTCACAATGTGAAAGTAGCTGACTCCAAGTGAGACTGATGACCAGTCACGACTGGAGTCCCACAGGGTTCGGTTCTAGGTCCTCTGCTGTTTGGTATCTACTTCTCTGAAGTCCAGGACAACACAAAAGGACTCTGGCTGACAAAGTTCACAGAGGATTGCAAGTTGGGAGCTACTATTAACTCCCAAAGTGATGTTGACATCCTACAGAAAGGCCTCACTGAGACCAACGACTGGTGTCAGAACCATGGCCTTAAGCTCAATGCCAAAAAATGTGTCATCATCCCTTTTGGGAAAAACCCAGTTCCCATGAATTACCACATCGATGGTAGTCCACTGAACACAGAAGGCGTTGTAAGAGATCTGGCAACACAGGTTGACAGCAACCTCTCTTTTGACCACCACATTGCCACTGTGGTCAGAAAGTCCTTCTATGTGGCACATCTCATTAATAAGGGCTTTGTATTCAGGAAGAAATAGGTCATTGTCTCCCTCTACTCTTCCCTCATTAGGCCAATCATTGAGTACAATGCCCTATTTGGCATGTACCTCATTAGATACCTGCAACAACTGGAGAGGCTGCAAAAGTACCTCTGAAAGAGGATCCTAGGCCTTAAACACTTGTCCTATATGTACAGACTCAAAAAAAATCCAACTATTCTCTGTCTCATTTCGCCTACTTAGAGACAATCTCTGCTTGACTTAAAAAGCCATGTCTGACCCAGCTCTGTCAGAAATGCTACATCTAAAGAAATCCCAATCCCTCCACACCACAAGCTCCAGAGACCTCAACCTCATTAGCACAATCAGCAGAATGTGCTGGAGGGACAGGTTCATAACCCAGAGACTGCCCATGCTATGAAATAGACTCTCCATACATGTCAAACAAAACACCTCACTGGCCTTTTTCAAGAGAAATCTTGATGAGTGGATGGGAAATAGAAAATTCACCCTGGGAATCACTCCAGTGGCTCTACTCGACAGAGGCACTGGGAACTAAGGTTGGGTGGCATGATGCCAGGGTAATCTTATGGGCTAGACTTGTAAAGGCCCCAGGCCATTAGCCTAGTACACACCTATGAATCTTTTTATAGGTTCATAGGTTCATACTAGGCTATCTGCCCTAGGGCATTTATAAGCCTAGCCAGAGTGTGTATGGCTTTCGCCACCCATTTTAAATTAATTTTGCTATGCCCTTTTTCGAGGTAATTATACTGTGCCTCTGTCTAACAGTGACACAGAAGTGATACCAGGGGTAAACCTACCATCTCCCATCCACTCATCAAGATTCCCCTTGAAGAGAGTCAATGAGGGACTCTGCCTAACCTGGACTGGGATTTTATTCCAGAGTGAAGGGAGCCTCTGTATCATACTGTTAGTCTCATGACTCATTAGCACACTCCCCTTTGATGCTGGAAGATAATAACCCTGTTCTCATACCAATTGCTTGAATTCATTTTCTAATACTGACATTGTAATGCAGCTTAGCAGGATGATGAATTTCTGGCTAGTCCATCTTTTGAATAATAAGATCTTCATTCAACATTCCATTTACATTAGGAGGATGTATAAAAGTTGGTATTTAATAAAAAAGTAGAAATTGTATTTACTTTATTGCAATAGTTTTTCTGCCCTTGCTTCATAGGAATCCCCAGTACTGTGCTCACATTCCCTTCAGCAAACATTTTATTCTGTGTCTTGGCCAACCTCCAATAAACCAATGGCTGGCTGGTTGCCCTGCACTGTGAGACCCTGCATCAGTGGAAAACTAAAGTGCTTTCAGCTACACTAGTTCCCCTCAACAAAAGTTTTATTCTGTACCTTGGCCATCCTCCAATAAACCAAAGGCTGTCTGGTTGCCGTGCACTGTGAGGCCCTACATTGGTGGAACACTAAAGAGCTTTCAGCTACACTAGTGTATGTTAGAGTTGTATTTAATGTCCTCTAAACTGAAGACATTTTGCTATAGCCTTTTACTGTAAGCATACACACTACTGCCCCCCCTCCATTTTTTCTCTTCCTAGTGTACTCCTAGGTCAATTACTTAAAACTACTTTCTTTCTCTTGGAAAAGGTTTACCTATGTACCTGCAGCCCATACTTCAATTGTTTTTCCTTGTAGAAGTGGTGGCTCTTTTCACCAGACTGTACTAGATTAGTAGCACAAGATTTGTATTTATTAGGAAGATACTGTACTACACTGACCTGGAATTGACTGAGCTTGGTTTTCCTGATTTGTATTCTTAGAAGCTGACCTGGTCCAGTTTTTCTTGCTCGCAATCTTGTATTACTTTGTGTCTATCCCCTTCCCCCACCTTAAACCTGCACGCCTCCCTCCCACTCCTGCTTAATTACAGAGGAATCAAAAAACCTGATGTAGCAAGGCATCATCTTTTGGCTTAGCTTTTCTGGCCTTGCTTCATAGGAATCCCCAGTAGTGTGCTCACATATATCATATTTTCTGCCACCGGATGCCATATTTAATACTCTTGCCTTCTTGAGTATAGTTTATTTCTTTCTTCCCAACTTCTACCATACTTAAAATGATACACTTGCCTTCTTCACCACATTAAAACACATACCATCTGTCTAGGTGCTTTTTTGCTCTTCTTCGTCCCTGTGTGGAGATCGCTTTTTTTCTGGATTCTTGGGTTGTTAGGGCTTCCAAGGTCTACCATCCAAAAATTAATCAAAGACTCCTCAACAACCCCAAACCAATACTCCCAGAATACTAATAATCTCATACAAAGTGACAATGCAACTCTCATTCCTGACAAAAATTCCAATCCTTTCACAACTCACTCATTTTCTGTTTAACCAGTACCCACATCTCTCATATCTAAACTATTAAAAAAATCAATCCATGCTCTCTTTCTGCAGACAGCCTTCCCCCAGAATATTTACAGTTAGCAGCAAATGCAATTGCATATCCAGTCTCACAGGAGGCATTCCACATCTATGGAAAAAATCTATTATTACTCCCCTGCATAAAGGTGGGAACACTCATGAGCTCTCAAACTATCTCTATAGTTTCCCCGCTATCCAAAATCCTTGAGAAGTGTGTACACACACAATTACTCAAGTACCTCATTTATAATAATCGTCTGTCTCCCACTCAACATGGCTTCCTCCCAGAGGACAGCATAATTACATCCCTGCTCTCATTCACCGATACTGTCAACAAAGCCTTAGATACAAGTCACCCCACTGTTGCTGTACGCCACTCTTTGGGTACATATCCTGTAGTAAGGCTGAGATTGAACAGTAGTTTTAGGTTTGGGTTTAGCTCTTCTTGGAGTTCATGTAGGACGCAGCCCGGGACACCGTCTGGTCCCATTGATGCTGTGTTTCTTGCTTTGGAGAGGGCAGCTCTTACCTGAGCATTTGAGATGTCAGGGGGGCAGCACTCTGCTGGGATAGATATTAGCCCTTTTGGTGGCGAGGGGGGGGGGGAGAAGTTTGCACTGAACCTGTCAGCTAGGATGTTGGCAATGTCTGTGGGTTCGGTGTATTTTTTGTCATTTTGGACTAATTCTGAGCATATCTGGGAATTCCCACCCAGGTTCCTAACATAACTAAAGAAAGCCTTGTGATTATCCTTAGTGTCCTGTGCAATTTTTCTCTCGAAGCTGGCCTTAGACGATTTTATGAGTGCCCGTAGTTTTTTGCTAATACTGATCAGAGATGCCTTCCCTTTTTGGGATTTTGCTCTATCATGTAGTAGCTTCCTCCTTCTATTGTATAGTTTGTTTATGGCTGGGGTCCAACAGACAGGACGTCTGCCTTTGGAGGATTGGGTCTTGGTTTTATTTGGGATTGCATGATCCATGCATTCCTGAAGGTGTTCATAGAATGCGTTTATAAAGGATTTTGTGGTCTGGGCCATATTTTCCACAGGCCCAGGGGCTTTGAAGGATTCCACCTCGGTTTTGAGGAGTGTTTTGAGGAGTTAAGCTTTTCTGGCTAATAGGTTCATAGGTCATAGGATGATACCAGGCTATTAGTCCGGAGGCCCTTATAAGCCTAGCCAAGAATTTCACCTATGTTCCACAAAGTCAGCACCTAATTCCCCTGTCCAGCAGGGACACAGGTGGGATCTCAGGGATGTATTTTCTCTTTTTCATCCAGTCATCCAGGTTCCTCTTAGAAAGGACTAGTGTGGTATACCTCTCAACCTCTTGGAGCAAGAAATCTGGACAAAGCCATATATAAAAGTGGGACAAAGGCCCAAAAATAGGGATCATTTTTAAATATTGCTCTTAGAATCTTAGATAGTTGATACAATAACAGGTTTTGCATTAGCAGGAATTTTTCGAAGGGTATGAAGTCTGAAACTCAAATTATTTTCTAATTTCAGTGTTTAATTATTTGTCACAAGTTGCCAGAAAACCACAATTTTATGAAAAATTGACCCAAAATATGAGGCAAAGATCTGGACATTCTGCGAAAATGTATACATTTAAGAGGTATGTCGTGAGTTATTCTGCTTGACATGGAGAGGGAGTCTATTCCACAGATGGGGGAGTCTTTTTGATACAAATATATCCCACCAACAAGTTCTATTAATATCATATACCAGGGTGAGGCCTTGGGTGTGGGTTGCGCAAGTGGAGTTTGACTTACGGATATGTAGCAGCTCCATCAAGGCTGGGTCTGAGACAGTTTTGTATGCCAGGCACAGGTCACCTCTGAGCAGTCTGTATGAGACTGAGTACAGGGACAGAGCTTTTAGCTTATCTGTATAGGATAGGTGTTTAAGACCCTGGATTTTTCTGGTGAGGAACCTCTGTGGTCTCTCCAGCTGCTGCATGTGCTTGGCAAGGTACATGCCAAAGGGGGCATTGTACTCATTAATGGGTCTGATAAGGGAGAAGTACAGGGATGTTATGACCTCCTTGTTCCTGGATGAAATACCCTTACTTATGAGATGGGTCATGTAGAAAGGCTTGAGTACAATGGAGGCAACTTGGTGGTCAAACATCATGTTGCTATCAACCTGGGTGCCCAAGTCTCTCACAAATGATTGTGTGCTTAGTACATTGTTATTAATGTGATAATTAGTGGGGACACCATTTTCCCCAAAGGGGATATGATGCATTTCTTGGCATTCAGTTTTATGGTTAACTATGTCCCTTAATCTTTTTTTGGTATTGGGAAATTAAGGATTTGTATTTGGCCTAGTTGTCAAATTAGCTAATGTAGCTAATACTGCGGTAGGGAGGAGTCACTGTGGGTATGTTTGTCTGGCAGCACATTAAAGTTCTCTAAAATTAGAATTTTGTTAGTAAGTCCTTGAGAGGAGATGTTAAACTGAGGCTCCGTCTGCCTGAGTCAGTTGTAGTACATGTAGAAGTAAAGGATCTTGTGGCACTTATCAAAAAGATTCTGGAATGTTCCCCAGTGCCCTGGCCATATTTTCCCTAGTCACTATGAATGCCACTTCAGGTCTCCCCTGAAAAGAGGCCACTGGACTAGTCAGACTAACCCAGTCAACAAAAAGTGTCAATAAAGTAAAATAAATAGTTTGGGCTTTTTGAATACTTTTGGTCACTGTAGTCTTTAGGATTGCTATGGAGGGCTGGGGAATGTAAACTGCTGATTATACATTTTCATATTGTTCTTATGGTTAAGGTGATAAGAATCCTGTTTGTTTTTATCTGACGTGTGGCTGCTATTTACCATAGGCTGAAGTTTTGGGCAGTTTTTTGACCAACAAGATTGTACCACTGCATGCTCAATGGCTTGTCCTATTGTCAAGAAAGATGCATAGTGCTTATTTTTTTTTTTTTTACTTTGTTATTTTTATTTCCTGATGTGTAATACAATTTTCAGTACTACTGATTTACATAAGTTCTTTGATATATAATATACATTCCACAATTGCCTTCCAAGATATATTTGTCATGGTATTGATAACCCTAATGCACGTCATTCATATCCTTATTCAACAGACATAATGTATTTGCTTTACTGCTAAATCATACCTTAACCATAATAGCAATGGCCTCCCATAAACTCAACTATGACATTTCCCCCAAGTTCCCCCTTACAGATTTCATGCTGTATTAATCAGTGTATTCAGAATTCTTGGTAATACTTTTCTCCATCTTTCAATCTGTGGAGTGTTACACCAATTTAGGTATAGTGTAACATACCATTAGCAATTGTTACACCTGCACTTATTGATAGCCCCTTCTCTTCTTCATAACTACCCTTTCTCCTAGATTCATAGATTAGTACTCAGCTAACTGCTCCTGTGGGCCATTTTTTAAGACTAGCCAATTATCTCATGTGAGACTTGAACCCTGCACCTTGCGTCTATAAGGTGAACACCTTAACCATTATGCCAACTCCCTCCCCTGCTCCTGTTATATCATATACTCTTATCATATTACTCAATCAGTCTACCTATCACTTAATCCCTTGTTTCTTCTTGCCAGTCATTGTGTATGCCCTCTCCATAATTTCTCCATCCAGATCCTGACTCCATCTCCTTCTGTAGAAACTTCCAGACCCTTCCCTTTCCATGCCCTAGCTATCATTATTCTCACTTTCCCAGTGACCAGTTGACATTCTAGTCTTTCTTCTCTAGTTCATACCTTACCTTTACACACCTCAAAAAGACATTAGTCACTTTCATCTAGTATCTTCTTAACCAGTAATTTATTCTGGATTTTTCTTGCACCTTTCCATAGTGGTACAACCTTCCTACATGTCTGCCATATATGACCAGCATTTTTCTCCCCACATACCCAACAGTTTGTGGATGGTTACTATACTCCTCAAAGTATTTTATGTGCATCCATCTATACTGATTCACAGTAGGACCGGCCTCATTTAACAGCCTCATCATTACTAATATGCCTTCCCAGAACCATTCTTAAGTCCATAAAACACCATCTTTATTCCCCTGATTCCACAGCCTTACCAAAAGCATACTCACATACCCATTGCCCCAGCTGCCTAGAAATGATTCCAATTCTTCCTTGTTTTACCTGACACTAATTCCTTCCTAAAGCTAGGCCTACTTCATAATTTACTATTTCTACTTAAATAAAAAAATGAAGTGGTAGTACTACGCCATAAAAAATTCTAATAAATCCGCAATAAATAACATTCACAAAAAAAACATTGAGCACTTTTGTCCATAAATGAGACTTCTTCAGAATGTAATGAAATCACAACAAATGCTGAATAAATACTTGTGCAGGCAGTCCGATCTAATGTTTCATTGGATAACAAGCTGATGCATGGCTTCATTGATTAAAGAATAACTGAAGTTGTTAAAAGACAAGGAGCATGAAACCTTAAAGTGCCAGTACCCATATAGAAAAAACATAACAATAAGGCAATAAAAATCAGATAAAACATGAATAAAACTGAACATGCAGAGTACTAACTATAAAACCCCCTCCATGAAAAGCAGAAATAAAGTGCCAGTACCCATATAGAAAAAAACTTAACAATAAGGCAATAAAAATCAGATAAAACATGAATAAAACTGAACATGCAGAGTACTAACTATAAAACCCCCTCCATGAAAAGCAGAAATAATAGAATTACAGCAAGATGTATTCTCATTATGTATAGAGTCATACATTTTTTACAAAAATAAGGAGGATTTTAGACACAACACACACCCTATAGTCACTATGTCATTCAAGCCATGGCTGTTTCTAGAATCTAATTTGTGTTGCCATCTCAGCTCCTTCCATTTAAGCACATCCTTCCAAGGGGTCCCTATTATAGGTTCATAGGTAGGTACTAGGCGATTGGCCCTAGGGTCCTATATAAGCCTAGCCAAAAAGATACCCTGGCTTTCGCCACCCAAGAAAATTATTTTCCTGTGCCACTGTCGAGCACAGCCACAGAAGTGATCCCCAGGGTGAATTTCCTATTTCCCATCCAATCATCAAGATTTTTCTTGAAGAGTGCTAATGATGAGCTTTGTTTGATATAGATAGGTAGTTTGTTCCAGAGTATGGGAAGGCTCTGGGACAGTAATCTATCCCTCCAGCATGTTCTGTTTATTGTGGTGGCAAGGTTTCGGTCCCTAGAGCATGTAGCTCAGAGGGAATGGGATTTCTTTAAGTGGAGCATGTCCAACAGCTCTGGGTTTGACATAGCTTTGTATGTTAGGAAGAGATTGCCTCTGAGTAGGTGATATGTGACAGAGTAAAGCTGGAGATTTTTGAGACAGCCTGCATAGGGCATCTGTTTGAGGCCAGTAATCCTCTTTGTGAGGAATTTCTGCAGCCTTTCCAGTTATTGTAGATATCTTGTGGGGTACATGCCAAAAGGGATGTTACTCTATAATGGGTCTAATTAGTGACAAGTAGAGGTGAACAATGACCTCTTTTTTCCTGGATGAGAAACCTTTTATGATGAGGTGTGCCATGCAGAAGGATTTCCTGACTACTGTGGCAATGTGATTATCAAAGGAGAAACTACTGTCCACCTGTCCCCCAAGGTCTCTTTTCACACTTTTGGTGTTAGGTTTAGTACCGCCTATGTGGTAATTCATAGGTACAGAGTTTTTACCAAAGGGAATGACAATGCATGTTTTGGCGTGGAGCTTGAGGCCATGGCTTTGACACCAGGCATCTGTCTCAGTGAGGCACTTTTGCAGGATATCCACATGGTTAGGAGTTTTGATTATGGCTCCTAGTTTGCAGTCATCTGGGAACTTCATTAGCCAAAGACCTTCTGTGTTAGCCTGTACTTCAGGGAAGTAGATACCAAACAGGACAGGACACAGGACTGAACTCTGTGGTACTCCACTTGTCACTGGTCTGAAGTCGGATTTGGAGTCTGTTACTTTCACAGTGTGGGTTCTGTCAGTGAGCCAATTGGCAACCCATCTTGTGACATAGGGATTTATACCTAGTTTAGTGAGTTGGTCTATAATTCCATAGTAGGGGATGGTGTTGAACAACTTGGCAAGATCTATATAGGCTGTGTGAAACACCTTACCCTCGTCTACGGCTTTGGTGACTGCTTCAAAGAAGTCTATCAGGTTTAGGAGACATGATCTGCCTTTTACAAACCGAACTGGGTGAGTTTGGAGATTACCAATGTCTTTGTTATTAAGTTCCATGAAGATACATTCCATGGCCTTGCAGACCAGGCTCATCAGGCTAATGGGGCATTAGTTCCCAGGATCCGTGGTGGATCCCCCTTTGTGGAGTGGGATAACCGTCGCTGGTCACAAACCCTGAGGTGAGGCTATGATTGAACATGGTGCTTAGGTGGGGTGACAGTTCATTCTGTAATTTGTGTAGAAGCAGCCTGGGATGTTGTCAGGTCCCATGGATGCTGTGTTCTTGGCTCTGGAGAGTGTGGTTTTTACCTGTGCAGCCATGATTACAGGAACTTTGCATTCTTGTGGTATAGAGACTGGCCCTTTAGGTGGTGAGAGGGTGGTAAAGTTAGCACTGAACCTATCTTCCAGAATGTTGTCAATAACACTTGGTTCTGTATATTTAGAGCCATTATTCTGTAACTCACAGCAGATCTGAGTGTTGCCACTGAGATTCTTGACATAGCTATAGAATGCTTTGTGGTTATCTTTAGAATCAGTGGCGATTTTGTTTTTGTAACTAGCTTTGGAGGATTTTATTTTGAGATCTCAGCTTCTTACTGAGGTTGACCAGGGAGTTCCTCCAATCATAGGATTTTCTCTTTTTTGCAACAGTTTTTTTCTTCTGTTGTAGAGTTGTTTATGGCAGCGGACCACCAGATTGGCTTCTTGTTTTGGAGGATAGCATCTTGTTTCTGTTAGGGGCAGCACGATCCATGCACTCGTGTAAGTGCTTATAAAGTGCATTTGTGTAGGATTCAGCAGTCATACCTCTATTGTCCGTCGGCATGAGTGCTGTGAAGTTTGCCACTTCTGTCTTAAGAAGTGTGAAGTTGGCGTTGGAGAAAGTTTTTATGGTAGTTTCCCTAATGGGGGTGGGGGCGGGATGTGGATGTCTAGGGTGATTAGCTTGTGGTCGGATCTGACCAACGAGGAACTGACCTTTGGTGTGGAACACCAGTCACCCATGTTGGTAATGACCAGGTCTAGGATATTGCTGCCCCTGGTGGGGGTGTGGCTAAGTTGATTCAAGGTGTTGGCATTTATGAATTCCAGAAAACGATGAGCAAAAGAGTTGGTACATGAGTAGTTTTCCCAGTTAATGGTGGGAGTAGTTGAAATCGCCCATTATTAGGGTGCTGGGTTGTACCCTAATATTTTCCAATGTGTCAAGAAATGAGGAGTGGGAATCCTGGGGTATGGTGGGGGATCTGTAGCAAGCTACAATTTGGATTGCAGACTTGCCCAGAGTTAGTTGCACTTGGATAGTCTCGGATGCATTATGCTGAGCAACTAGCCTGGAGGTGTGGATATCCTTAATAACTATGAACACGCCTCTGCCTTTAGTGTTTCGGTCCAGGTTAGGTGGGTGAAAGGTGTGGTATAAATTATAGCCTGGTAATGCAGGGGTGCTTTCTGGAGCCTTGAACCAAGTCTCTGACACTGCACAGATGTCAATGTTCTCCTTTTTAAGGAGTGCCTTGAGTGAGTGCATTTTGAGGTTTAGACTTCTAGCATTAAGTAGCATTACCCTCAGTTTTTGCTTGCTTGTACCTGTTATGGTGGTGAATTTGTCATTTGAATTTTGCCTAAAAAAGGCACTATAGGGGTGGCAAGAGCCTTAGCTAGAATCTGGAATCCCAAGGGTGACAAATGCAGGCCATCTCTGGCAAAGCATTGTGGTCTGTCGATCAAGTCATCCCAGGCAGATACTGGATCCCCTTAGAATGACACCAGAAGCTTAGCCAATTATTGAAGTCAATCATTTTGTACTTGTACTCTGGTATCATTCTGGATGATGGCAGGATGCTACTCGGGGCTAGGGTCATACCTGCCTGGGCTACAAGATTGGAGAGCTCCTCCATGTCTCCTTTCATGTAGTCCAGGGAGGTATGTCTCAGGTCATTCACACCAACATGGAAAATGACAGAGTCATATTTGCACTTGTGGAGTGACCTGCGTGTGTGTTATGTGGTGGATCCTAGCACCTGACAGGCAGCTGACAGTAACTTTCTCCTTGTTTAGCCTGGTGAGTGGAACATCAGTGTGCCTGACTATAGAGTCACCTATTACTAGAGTGTTGGGTATGTTGTTATGCCTTATGGGCTGTGGTTGAGTGGAACACTGAGTTTGTGGGCTGTGTGTCATTTGGGTTGTGTTGGAGGGTGGAGGTTGCTTGCGTTTCTGCTTTGGAGGGCTCTGTTGCTTGGGCAGATTTTTATTGAGAGCCTCTGCAAATGTAGGTGTGTGTTTTGTGTTTCTAAGTGTGTGTTTTGGTGGTTTAGGTTTTGAGGGATTATAATGAATGTGGTGTGGTGCAAGTGTTTACCTTCTCATCTTGACTGTCTAGTTCAGTCTTGGCTGAAGAGAGCTTTGCTTCCAGTTTGGCTATATAAGTGCATCCCATACAGGTTGTAGTGTTGGTTCGTAGAAGGAGAGGGTTGTCTGTGTACATGAGGCAATTGCTGCATTGCCCCAAGATGCCCAGATTCCTCAGGTAGACAGAAGAAAACACCGGGAGCTGACCTTTAGACATGTCTGGATAGGTGCTTATTTGAGTACTAAAAACTGTTTTCCTCTAGATAAGTGAGGAAAGTCGAGTGCTGTATTAATTAGTAGCTTATTTAGTGCTTACAATGAGTTCTGAACAAATGCTGAGCTCAAAGAAACAGATATGAGTGCTAAAACTAAATAACTGACTAGTTCTAAGGGAAAATTTGAAGAGCAGCTTTTATGGCGCCAGGAATAGTTTAACTCTAAGTAAGCAGCGATGCATAAAGTGTATTTTATTTATTTATTTTTTTTTTTATAGTAGCAAATGAGCAAACTAATTTAAACAAATTAACCAATAAGAGCAAACTGAGCCCTGTTCCAGCAGTCTTTGATCAGGCAAGCTCTAACTGCACACTCCTGCCACTAGGGCGCAGAGGAACCATCTCCAAAAAAAGACGGACTGGATTAGTGCTCATGTCATACAAACAAAGCTAGATTCAGCAAGTCTGAATCTAGTCTATGCTACAGCAAAAAAGGTGTACCTTTTCCAGAAAGAAACAGTTCAAATAAGCAGGCACAATAAGCCTCTAACCAGAAACTTCCAGCTCAGAAGGGAAGAATCTACCCTCTCCTCCCACAAGAGTGCAATGTAAAAAATAAATAAACAAACTTTTCAAAGTATGAATGTCATATGGTTGACACCATATGATCAAACTTTGAAAAGTTTGAAGGTTAAAAGCAACGACTCCATACAGAGCAGAATGGGAAAATTTCACTTTTCTGCATTGAAGTGCGGTCTTGAAGTTGGTATATTTAAGCAGAGAGATGTGGGGGTGCAGGGGGCTTGCCACCCTGCTCAGAGTGCTAAAGTACGTTTTTTAAAAAAAAACAATTTTATTATATACTCAATGTTTCAAACTTCGCTGATATGTTGTCGAACATATGAGGTTCAAAGTATTGAAACTTCAAATATATAATATAGACCCCCTTCCAAGGGCACTCTCGGGCTATGTCCTCAATGCTGTCTAGAGCATGAAGCTTAAAGGAATGTATAACATTGTCATTGATATGCCTGTACAGGGCATTATTCAATTTTTTCCTCCTGGTATCATATATTTGCTGGTAATGCTCATCTTCAGGGATTTTTCCATTTTACCTATGGGCAGGATTGGCATTGAGCCACATAAACTACCCTAGTACTGTATGATAGTACTGAAAAAATACTACCCTAGTACTGTACGATAGTACTGAAAAAATACTACCCTAGTACTGTACGATAGTACTGAAAAAATACTACCCTAGTACTGTACAACAGTACTGAAAAAATACTACCCTAGTACTGTACGATAGTACTAAAAAAATACTACCCTAGTACTGTACGATAGTACTGAAAAAATACTACCCTAGTACTGTACGATAGTACTGAAAAAATAATACTTCAGTTTAAAAAAAAAACATTTTCATAGTTCACCACATCAAACGCAGACTGTTCCATAATGTGTCGGCATTGGTTACACTGGCCACATTTTTTCATCTGCCCAGGTTCATGTCTCCAGCTCACAGTCTCAAGAAGAGATTTAAAAAGGTATCCTTTTCATACACAAAAGAAGGGGATGGACCCAAGATCTCAAATTGTTCAGCCCTATTTTAAAAGCATTCCAATTTTTCTGGATCACTTCATTGATGTCTTTGACATCCAAATTATAGGTTAAAATCATACCCCTCATTTTTTTTATTTTACTTTTTTGGTTAGTTCTAAGTTTGGGTTTCATTTTGGTGACTGTGTTCATTACTGAAGCAGGGTGTACTACTGCCATGTTACACTCATCACAGGAGGATATCTTCACATCAGTTGGAAATTTAACACTGCTCATGCAGCAGCTGTCGCAGAATGTTGATGGGATTTTTCCAGAAGGAATGCAGTGGCACAGCTGTGGTTTATCCTTCTAATCATTCTGATGAGATTCGGATCTTAGCAGCTGATGGAGGTAACAGTGGATAGGAATGAGGGGTTACTCATTCAGCAGTGGAATATGGTTGTCTATGGCAACAAAACACTTCTGGACACAGCACCAATTGGATTAGGCAGCCTATACGAGCCCTTACATTGGCAAATCCTCACGTCTGTACTCTAAAGGACTGGCTTGAAGAGTAAGCTGTGTTTCAAGCAGGGCAGGAAGAAATTGTGAATGATTCACTTTGTTTTGACAAGCAGCTACAACTTTTTCAAAGTAAACTTACAAAGTATGGGAAGTTAACTTTGAAGTGGAATACTTTAGAAAATGTATATGAGTCAGCCATGTAATGAAGGGACTAAAATATTGAAAATGTCCAACTGGTATGCTAGCAGGTTCATCATTACACAATGAACTTATTGCTTTGTTTAAACATCAAGGTTGTGAGCTAATGGGAGTTCTCATTAGGAACAATATTAGAGATATGAACAAGCTTTTTAGGAAATTCATTCCTTAAATGACTCTCTGCATTCTGATTTAGTTTTTTCTATTAGACATAATGACTATTATGGTGTGTTTGATAAAGCTGATGCTATTGCTGCTCAAGTTAAAGTTAAAAATGAAAAGAAGTTAGATAGAGACAAAAGAGATTATGAACGTGGTCTAGCATTTCCGTCTCCACCTAAACATTTTACCACAAACAGACTACCTGGTGGCTCTGGTCCTGGTGAGGGTGATAAGTCTGATAACTGTGGTGGTAATATTGATGTGAACATCATGGGTTATGAGCACTCCCATGACAATACACAGGGGGAGGTTTATGCTGCACCCCCTTTATGGAATTGGCAGCAACTGGGGAGGCAGAAAAAAAGAGGAAACAGGAGGTTTCCTACAGGGGAAGGTGCCACAGGCACAAGTGGATCGGTTTAGGCACAAGTGGATCAGTTTATTACCTATAATGAGAGTGGAGACTTTAGGCTGTACAACTACAGTGATTTTCCTGTAAATCAAGATTGGGCTCACCTCTCTGAAAGGGGTTTAATATTTGTACCCACTCAAAGAGCCCTTATTGATGATATTTTAGTCAAGTTAAAACTTTTTACCTGTAAATTGAATTTTAGCTTGTATTTTGGTGAGAATTGTTTAAGAAATATATATAAAACTAATATTTGTACTAGACCAAGCATGTTTAATCCCTGCTACATCCTTTTATTTCTTTGTTTAAAAAAATGTGTGAATTTGATATGAGGCAGGTTTTGAGTAGGAAGACAATTGTTATGTTCCACAATTTAACTGTTGAAGTGGCGTTGAGGCACATTACTGATAACAGATAAATAAGAGTAATGAAACCAGACAACGGGGGTGGGTTAGTAGTCATGAACTCAAATGATTATGTTAATAAGATCTTTGACATCTTGTATTGTGATACTTACGAGGAGGTTTCTATTAATGACACAAACATTGCTCATTACAAAATTGATTTTTGAATGATTGTTTAACACAAGATGTCATTACAGAGCGGGAGTTTGATTTTCTTACTGTGGTTAACCCAAGAACCCCCACAATTTTTGGGATACCAAAGGTCCATAGGGACCTGATTGACCAACAACTTCAGTCTATTGTTGACACCAAATTTTTGAAAACCTTCACAATAGCCCGCTTTATTGATCACCATCTGAAGAGTGTTGTGGGGGGGGTCCCTTACCTTTACAAAGACTCTTGGGACAATTCTAATGTGTTCCTCTTTCTAGTGTTATTTCTTCTCTGAGTCCCCCACTGATACATAATCATAACTTTAAAGTAGAATAGAGGGCTCAGCCACTGACCAGCTCCAGTGGCATTTTTCTAAGTATCTATTAGGAAGTCTCACCAGACACAGTCAAATGCATCCTGGATGTCCATTAACACAATTCCTGCCTTCAACTGGCTGTTTTCTTCAGTCCAATCCACAAAATATATAAAAGTATGTCACTGTTCCATGAATGATCTACCACTAATAAACTCCACTTACTTTTCCCCAATTACTCTCAGAAGAACTTTTTCCAATCTTGCTGTCAAAATATGAGTAAACAGTGTGGTGTCTACATTGCATAAAGACAGAGGTCAATGACTTTAGGCATCTGTCTCTTTCCATTTCTTTATATACAGTAAAATTGTTGTGGCTTCTTCCATCAAATTAATCTCGCTTCTTTTATGATATCACTCACTCCAATGGAGCTCAGGACGTTTGCACTCTAACTTCTAATGGGAAGAGCCTAAGTCTTATGACAGAATCAAATCATGTCCTCACATTTCAAACAAAGGTTCATATCTCTGGAACCACACGGGTTATGAAAGAAGTATAAATGGCAAATACTTCAGCACAAACTGTTTTTATAGTGGTAATATTATTTAGGTTCTAGGTCTTAAACCAAATTTTATAAGTCACAGTAAACAGAGTAACTGTTATGTTTGTAATATTTTGTAAACAACTTACAGTATCTCAGCATCTACTCAAGTTACACACATGCTGTCAGCAGCATTTTATTCATCTAGCTGACAGCTTTCATGTGAGGCTAAAGAGTTCTGTCTGTTACTTGGTTGTTGAGATATTTAGAAAAATGTGAAAATATATCTATATAAATTAATATAATAAAAACAACAATTAATGTCACTTTACCTGTAATAGACAGATGTCAAATATTAATGCAGTTGAGTTTACCATGTAAGCTTTAAGATGAAATCTTTTAAAACCTTGTACAAAGCATGGTTTTAAAATTATTGATGCAAATATGATCATGCTATATTTGACGCCTAGAGAAGTCAGTAGGAGGTAGCTGCATATGCACCTGGAGGCATCACTCAGATGTAACAGTCATTATATCACAAAATGAAAATGTATTCTTTTATAGAAATGAACAGGATATCCATCTGGCCTGATTGCCTAACCCCTCTCCCTTCAGATGCCTGACAACAGGATATCCATCTGGCCTGATTGCTTAACCCCTCTCCCTTCAGATGCCTGACAACAGGATATCCATCTGGCCTGATTGCTTAACCCCTCTCCCTTCAGATGCCTGACAACAGGATATCCATTTGGCCTGTTTGCTTAACCCCTCTCCCTTCAAGTGCCTGATGGCCTCAGCCACCCTCCTCCTTTCCTAGCAGCAGATTTATTCTTTGTTGTTTTTCCTCACTCAGTACATCTCCTTTCTATTTATAGTCCGCTGTAACATTTTCTCCATCCTTTTGTAAAGCTTGATGTAAATAACATTGAAATTGTGACCGTGTGTGCTCATTTCTACAGCTTTCCTCTCTGCTTTTATCTTCCACTGAGCAAATGCAGGTCTTTTTTCTCTGTTCCTTGATTCTCCACATCAGCATCTTGGTGTCAATCTCTCCCCTCAACCACCACCCTTCCTCATCTTGCTTCCTCGACTTTTATCTTGGATGCCTCATACTCTTTCATCTGTCACTTATGGGTGTTTGTTCTGCTCTATTTATATCCTGGGCTTCTTCATCTCCTTGTATAACATTTTACAACTTTCTAAGCCTCTCCTTTAAAGCTATCACTTCCTGAACAAATACTCAATGTCCCTCTTCTTGTCTTGATATTGTCCCTCCAGGCAGCTTTCACTCATCTTACTCACAGATTCCCAGTGTATCGCTGAAGTTTTTCTTGAAGTCAACAGTCTCCTTAACCATTCCTGTGTCTATTTAATATTATCACTCCTCATCCAGGGCAGCAGATTCCATCACGACCTACCTGCTATTTGATTTACTAATTCCCAGCTTGTTTTAACAATTGTGTGATCAGATGTGTTTTCTCCACAGTATTCAGCTTTGATTTCCTCACATGGTTCACTGCCAATCAATAATCTATCTACTTGACAACCTTCTTTAGGTTCACACTTAAAAAATAAGCCCTGTATTCTCACCCAAAACTTCCTTCCAGTTTCACCACCATCCATCCTTAAATAAATCCATACAATAAGAAAGTACATCATTCACAAACCATTCACTTTCTCATATACACTCTCTAGACCTTTCCCAACATCTTGGACTCCAGACATTTACTTTCAGAGCTCACATACTACCACTGACCTCCACAGTAGTTCTCCACCTGACCATCTGAATCCCCCTCTTCTCTCTAACACGCTATAGTATTATTTTATTTTTTTATTTACATTTGTTTACCGGGAAAGTCAGACTGGGCCAGAAGCCCATTTTCAGTGGAGGCCCCAGGAGAAAAGCTCCACAGAAATAACAAAATACAATAGATAGTACAGTAGTATCCATACATCTCATTAGTCTATCCAAAGTAGTATTCAATACAGTTTTATACTAGATACAGGTTCAAAAAGAAAAACACACAAGCATTTCAGTGAAGATCACTGTGAGAAAAAAATAGTAATGTGTACATATTAAGTAATAGTTATGAACAAATGAGATTTCCTTTATATATATTTTTGAGTAGTAAACACTGAGCAGAGAGAGAAAATAAGCTAAAGGGTGGACAGTGTGCTGAGGGAGTTATAGATATCTTTTCAGTCAGGTTTAGCACAGGAGCAATGCCATTTCTTGGATAGGAGAGATAACTATCCCAGCGGAGTGTAGCCTCCCAGACATCTCAAATGCGCAGGTGAAAGCTGCTTTCTCTAAAGCTAAAAACACAGCATCAATGGGACCGGATGGTGTCCCCAGCTGTGTGCTACACGAGCTAAATGAGGAATTAAACCCGCACATAAGGCAGCTGTTTAATCTCAGCCTTACCACAGGATACGTGCCCAAGGAGTGGCGTACGGCAACTGTGGTCCCACTCCACAAAGGCGGTGCCTCTACGGACCCTGGTAATTACCGCCCCATAAGCTTAACAAGTCTAGTCTGCAAAGCTATGGAGAGGATCATAATGGAGCTCATAAACAAAGATATAGGGGACTTGCAGACATTGGACCCGACCCAGTTTGGCTTCAAGGGCAGATCATGCCTTTTGAACTTGGTCGACTTCTTCCAAACAGTCACCAAGGCCATTGATGAGGGAAAGGCAGTCCATACAGCCTACCTTGACCTTGCAAAGGCTTTCGACACAATACCCCACTCTGGTATTGTAGAAAAACTTACCAGCTTAAATGTAAACCCATATGTCACAAGATGGGTTGCAAACTGGCTTAAGGACAGAACCCACAGGGTTAGAGTTGCTGGCGCTATGTCAGACTCCAAGCCGGTCACAAGTGGTGTCCCACAGGGCTCGGTCCTTGGCCCCTATTGTTCGGCATCTACTTCTCAGAAGTACAGGCCAACATGGGAGGACTTTGGCTGACAAAGTTTGCAGACGACTGCAAACTGGGCGCCATAGTGGAAAGTGCATCGGACACGGATATCCTTCAGAAGGGACTCACGGAAACAGATAGCTGGTGCCAGAGCCATGGCCTGAAGTTAAACGCCAAAAAATGTATAGTCATACCCTTCAGGAAAAACAAGGTAACCCCAAGCTACCATGTAGGTGGCAATCCACTAAGCACAGAAAAGGTTATCAGGGACCTGGGGACCCAGGTTGACAGTGGCCTTTCTTTTGACACTCACATTGCTAAAGTGGTTAGAAAGACCTTCTACACTGCCCACCTGATCATGAAGGGATTCACATCCAGATCTAGTGAGGTCATTGTTCCCCTGTACTCTTCACTTATCAGACCAATGATCGAGTACAATGCCCCATTCAGGATGTATCTCACCCGACATCTGCAGCAATTGGAGAGACCCCAAAAGTTCCTCACCAAAAGGATAAAGGGACTCCAAAATCTGTCATATGCTGCCAGATTGAAGGAACTCCAGCTCTATTCAGTTGCATACCATCTACTCAGAGGTGACATGTGCCTGACATACAAGGCCATGTCCAACCCGGAATTAATGGACATGCTCCACCTCAAAAAATCCAAATCCACCAAAACCACTAGAGCAAGTGACTTAAACCTTAGCACGGATATAAATAGGACGTGCTGGAGGGGTAGATTTATCACTCAGAGACTCCCTATGCTGTGGAATAAAATCCCGGTCCATGTGAGGCAGAGCACCTCGCTGGCTCTGTTCAAGAGAAATCTTGACCTGTGGATGGGGGATTGTAGGTTTACCTCGGGAGTCATCTCTGTGTCACTGCTGGACAGAGGCACAACAAACTAATGGGCACAGTATTTTTTCATATAAGGGGTGGCGTAAGCCACAAAACTTTGGGCTAGGCTTATAAATGCCTTAGGGCAGATTGCCTAGTATAAACCTATGAACCTATGAACAGTAGTTGTTTAAAACTGGTAGATTCAGGTGTGTTTTGGAGAGTGTGGGGTAGAGAGTTCCATAATTTGGCTATTTGATTTGAGAATAACACATCACCATGAGTGCTGTTAGCTTTGTCTACTGTGAGAAAGTTTCTGTCTGCAGATCTTAGACTTCGTGGGCATGAGTAGGGAACAACAAGTTCCTTGAGGAATGGGCAACTGTCAGGATGGAAGATGATATTGTGTGTGAATTTAAGTTGGTAGAGGTGGAGAAGGTTAGGTAGCTCAAGCCAATTTAATTTATGTAGAGCAATACAATGATGAGTTTGGTGGGGAAAGTTGGCTGCAAAGTGGCTATTTTGTTGTAGCAAGTTTCCAATTTGGTTAAGTCTGATTTTTTTTAAGTTGGTAAAGAGGGGGAAAGGGTAAATAGGTGTAGAGAGGAGGAAGGTTCTGGATATGGCTAGTCTGGTACTGTCAGTGAGGAATGGCTTGCTTCTTAATTGTACTGGCTATGTGTTGGTCGAATCTGAGTTTGTTGTCAATTGTCACTCCAAGGAGTTTTGTATGCGCAACTGGTTGGATGACTGTGTTGTTTGCTGAGAGACTGGTGAAAGGAGGTGAAGTCAGTGAATATTTGCTACTGGTAAATAGCATTAACTGTGTCTTTTTGGGGTTGAGGATTAGTTGTGATTTAAGTTTCTATATCATTAAAAGTTTGTTGGGCTACTATTTGGAGGTCTGGTAAGGTATCTGCTCAGCAGATTAAAGTTGAATCGTCTGCATAATGAACTACTTTAGCATGTGTTGTGGATGAGGTTAGATCATTGGATAAGATGATGAAAAGAAGGGGTCCTAGTATGGACCCTTGGGCGACTCTGACTGAGGCAGACAGAAGTGGTGAGAATTCAGATTTCCATCTTACTGCTTGTTGTCTGTCAGAAAGATAGCTTAGGAACCAGGAGAGGGAAGTTTTTGATAGGTTTAGTGAGGCAAGTGTACTAGGGAGTTTCTGATAGCAGACAGTGTCAAATGCTTTTGACATGTCTAGGAAGATTGATGCTACTTGCTGGTTTGAATTTCTCAGGTGGTTGGTGGTGTTAGAGAAATGGATTAGGGTTGTGGTGGTGCTGTGTTTTGGTCTGAAGCCATGTTGGGAGGGCGAGATAAGGTTGTGAGATAGCAGGTATTGTAGTAACTGAGTGTGGATTCATTTTTCCAGAATTTTGACATGGGGAAAGGATGGCTATGGGTCTGTAATTGTTTAATTCTGTTGATGTTCCTCCTTTTTGTAGAGGGGTGATTTAGGAAATTTTCCATAATTTTTGGACATATTGTTCTGCCATAGACCTATTTACCAGAATGGACATAGGCAGAACTATGGCATCAGCTGATAGTTTGAGGTACTCACTGGGGAGTTGGCCAGCAGCTGAGGAAGAAGGTTTCAGTTTTTTCAGCATCATTCTTATGGTCTGAGTTGAGACAGGTTTGAGGTCAAAAGAGTTGATGGTAGTTTCCACATTAGGTGGAAGAGATGGTGGGGTGGAATTGTTCCCTGTAACTAAGGAGATGATGGTGTTTATAAAGTAGGTGTTGATTTGTGCGGCAATACTCACGTTTTGGCTGTTGATTGTTGGTTCTGGGGTTGTAGCTTTACCTGGGTGGAGGAGCAAGTTAATTGCTCACCATAACTTTGCGGGTTTGTTTTCATATTTGTTTTGCATAGATGTATAATATGTTTTTTTGTCTATGTTGAGTTTTTTTTGTTGTTTGATTGCGGAGCTGCTGGTATGCTAGCAGAGTTTTTTGTCTTTTGTTTTCTGGAATTGAAACCAGGTTTTATCCCTTAGTTTTTGATGTCTAATGGCTTCTTTTGATATCCAGGACAATCTCTTATTTTTAACACGACATGTACGAGTTGGTGCTAGGCTATTTAGAATACCTAGAAATGTGTCAGTGAAGTATGTTACAGCCTGGTCAAGTTGGAGATGATGGAGTGGTGTCCAGTTAAATTTATTGAGCATGTCTAGGAATGCTTTGTTGGAGAAGTTTTTGGTATTTCATACGACTTTGTAAAATATGGTTCTGGGTGGGTTGAGCTGTGATGGATTAAGTAGGTTGGTCTATGGTCACTTAAATTATTTGGAATGCATCCAGAAAGATAGTTGTGGGTGGTACTGTTAATAAGTGACCAGTCTAAGATAGATTCCCTTTTGCTATGTTTATCTATTCGAGTGGGAAACTGGATTGTTTTGGAGAAACCATGTAGATTTATGAAGGTGGAGGGGTTATCATCAGTGCAAGTACTCCAGTCTAAGTTGAAGTCACCTGTGACAATGGTTTCATGGATGTGGGTTGAGGCTGTCCAGGCTATGAGTTCCTCAATGGCAGTGGGAGTATTGTTGGGAGGTATGTAAGTAGCTATTATGATAATATTTTGGGGGGACTTGATTCTGAGCTGTGTTACTAGGGCTACAAAGTTATCATAAGGGTATTTGATGGGTAGGTAGTTTATGCTTAGGTTAGCTTTGTAAAAGACTTCAACCCTGTCTCCCTTCTTCCCGATCCTGTCTAAGCTGTGTATGCTATAACCTTGTGGGAGTATGTCTGGGTATCCTATATGGGGTTTTTAGCCAAGTTTCTGTTGCTATAAGAATGTCTGGTGAGTATTGTGTAATCACTGCATGAACGTCTGTGATTTTGTTGACTAGGCTTCTAAGGTTCATGTTAAGAATCAGAAGGTCTGTAGTTTTAATGTGAGGATGGAGTGGAATGGTAGCCATGATGATATGTTGTGCAGTGTGTGGCCCAGGATTGGGGTGTATATCACCACTACGGAGAAACTGTGATAATATATATGCATGTTTGTGTGATAATTTGCAGAGTATGTGAAGGTGTTTGCTGAAGTGGTTAGTGTTATTGCTGACAACTATATGTTTGAAGTAGAAGTATGCAATAGATGTGTGATTGTAGAGTTCGGAGGAGATGGCGAGGTAGGAGAGTGAGGAGGTGATGGTATTAGCATAACATAGTGTAGGGCTACGGACATGTTGTATCTGTGATGGTATTAGCATAACATAGTGTAGGGCTATGGACATGTTGTATCTGTGATGGTATTAGCATAACATAGTGTAGGGCTATGGACATGTTGTATCTGTAGGTGAGTGTAGGATGTTAGTATGCTGACAGAAGTATGGTATAGAGTGCGGGCAACAGAAAGAGCATGGTGTGTAAATGTTAGGGTATCTGGATGGTGTGATGAAAATGTAGGGGACAGAGGGGTATTGGTGTAGTGTGGTGGGAGTAGAGTGATTAAGGACAACTGCAATTAAGTTGAGTGAGGAGAAGGAGGGGTGTTACAAATAGTGTATTTGTTAATTGAGGTGTGATTGGTGGATGGAGCGTGATTCTTGATTGGGGGAAGTTAGGGCAGTACCCAATAAGAAATCTTATCACTTTCCTCATCTCTCAAATGTCCCTTCATTAGCCCGTCTCAAAGCCCCACAATCACCTATACAACCAAAAATAAAAATATAACAATGTAATATAAAACAACAAAGGCCAGATCACCAAATTTATTATTACAAAATAACACTGTAGTGCCTCGGCTCAAAAAAGCCTTCAAGGAGTAAAGACATTACTAAAACACACATCTTAAATAGTGCTAAAATCATCCACCATTAATCACATAATCAATCAATTAAAGCAATTAAAAACTTATAAATAAATAAAGATTCCTGAAAGAACAACTTTTTCTTAATAACTAAACACCCTTCATATACACCTGTTTTTTTCTAAAATCATACCTCTGAGACTTGCTGGATCGCTATCATGATAGGATTTAAAATGCATAGCAAGAGGGCTTGCAAGTTTACCAATTTTCATGTCTCTAACATGTTCTTGTAACCTAGACTTGAAAGCCCTCTTGCTCTCTCCTATACAAAACATTTTATATGGACACATCAATGCATAAATAATGCCTTCTGTGTTACAACAATACATTCCTATTGATATAAATGGAATCTCATTAATTCTATCAAATGTATTAACAATATATTTACAACTAATACAATTATTACAAGGGAAAGTTCCAACACTCAAACTGAATAACTAAATTGTCCACAGGCTGTATAAATTTGCTATGGACTACTGTATCTTTCATATTACATCCCCTTTCATAGGACAATACATGGGTATTTCCTATCACATCTGTAAACTCTCTAAATTTCAGTAAAAACCCCCATAATATTTTATAATATCCTTAATCTATTCAGTCAAAATGTTATAAGTGGTCACGACAAACAGCTGCCTGCTGTCCTTAATCCACTGCCCCTCATATTTATATACATAGCTATATTTTCCAGATTCACAGTCTCTAGTGGAGCCATTATTCCTAATTCAGTTCAAAGCTTCATCCACTAAATATAACCCGTCTTTAAGAACACACTGGCAATTTTATTCAATTCCTGCTGTAGTACACCTTGTTCATTGCACAACCTAGAAATTAGTAGGAACTCCCCATAAGGGAGTACCTTTATGGTGTTTGCAGGATGGCAGCTGCTACCATTTAAAAATAACTCACATTATCACTTTTTCTATTAACCCTGTTCTTATTCATCCATCATCCAACTCTTCCAGAAACACTGTACTCTTCCCACATTGCAAACCATCAAACTTTATTCCAAACCTGTTATTATGTAAACCATCTATAAATGCCTGACTAAATCCTGTCAATCTTTACACACAAAAAAGAAATCATCTATAAAGTTGTAATATTTTAAAACAAATTTCTGAAAGAACTCATGACTGTAAAGGCATTCATTCTCAAACATCCAATAAATAAATTAGCAACAATGAGGGCAAAAGATGCCCACATGGCAGTACCTTGCAACTGATGGTACATGACTTTATTAAACTCAAAATAATTATGTGTCAAACTAAAATAAATCATATCTATAATATAATGAGATATTGGATATCACCAGGACACAATTTCAATGCCTGTATGCAAAATTCATGTAATATACTAGTATATAGGCTTTAACGTCAACTGTCATCCAGTACATATCACTACTCCATTGAATATCAGACATTTTACTAAGGAAGTCAAAGGAATCTTTAATATATGAAGGCAATTTAGTAACTATTTTCAACAAGTATCTATGTAGTAACAATCCAATATTGTGTAAGAAATACTTACACACAGAGGATGTAGGTCTCCAAGAAGGGTTGTGCATATTCTTATGAATCTTGGGAAGGCAATAGAAAGATGCCTTTCCACATTCTTCAATACAAACCTTTTTTCCACATCACTCTTAGACAAATAACCCAACCTGTGGCTTTTATTAAGTAAATCCTGAAACTCAATTATTGCCTGCTTATATTTATTTTTATCTGCTACTTTTTATACCTTTCTGTCATTCAAAAGTTCATAGCACATCATTAAATACCAAGAAAAATGCATTACTACAATTTCATTGCCTTAATCTGTTGGCTTAATAACAGGCACTCTTTGGTTACCAATATCTCTTGAAGCTTTCCTCATCATTTTGGTTAAATTGTAGTGAATATTTCCTGCATTCTTATTTAAAATAAAATCAGAAAAAAACTGTTTTAGTATTATAAATTATCATAGACTGAAAATTTTGAACTCCCTCATGCTTAAAGAGAGGCATACATTTGTTTATGCACTATACAGCTAGTATCAACTTGGCAATAAGCATTATATTCAAGATTATTCCCCCACACTAGATGCACAGGAAAAAAAGTTTCCTTTTAAATCATCTACTGTTTCAAGGGTGGTATCTAAATTACTAATATTAAAACCAACCTCATTATCAATGTTATTATCATTATTAAAAACATTTATAAAATGTAGTTTTGTAAGCTGAAAAACCTACCCAAATTTCAAGACCTACCCGACTCTTTTGCACATTCCATTCTTCACCTACCACTCACACACACAACTCCAGCTAAAAGTTCCCTTTACCTCGACTTCTCTAAATCTACAAAATCCCAACAACCCCACCTCAAACTTCCTAAACACCTCTATAAATTCGCTCCTATCCTGCTTGTACTCCTCCTCAGAACCTACACTGATTCCAATCCAACTCCCTCCCACCACACACCACCTACAACTTGCCCACACACTTTCACCCTCTTCTGTGCAGTAATTAACACCTGAAGTATCTCTAACAAACTTGACCAAATAAACACTTTCCTTACAACCTGCTCCCTGATGTTACAGCTGTCACTGAAACATGGCTTAAACAAGACAATCACAATTTTTCAGTACCTTTTCCACTCCTACAAATGCCTCCAACACACAAGACCTAGCAAAACGCTAGGTGGCGTGACTCTCATTCTTTATAAAAAACACCTTAACCCAACTGTCATTACTCAAACAAATGCTTCATCAGACACTGAACTGAATTGGAGCCTTCTAAAACTTCCCTCCTGTAAAAATGTTCACCTTCCAATAGTAGTCGCTTAATTTCCTCCTCCAGCCTCTCTTAATAATTTTAAATCCCTTATTCTTGAGATCACCCCAGCTTCCCATAAGTATAAAAATATCATTATTCTAGGTGATTTTAATCTAAACAACCTAGTCCCATGAGAAATGACATTGCCAAAGTTCTAGCCAATGACACTACCCATTCAAAGCTCCTTTCAGCACACACTTCCTCCCATGAGAAATGACATTGCCAAAGTTCTAGCCAATGACACTACCCGTTCAAACCTCCTTTTACCCATTCAAACTCCCTTCTTCACACTTCCTCCCATGAGAAATGACATTGCCAAAGTTCTAGCCAATGACACTACCCGTTCAAACCTCCTTTCAGCATACACTTCCTCCCATGAGAAATGACATTGCCAAAGTTCTAGCCAATGACACTACCCGTTCAAACCTCCTTTCAGCATACACTTCCTCCCATGAGAAATGACATTGCCAAAGTTCTAGCCAATGACACTACCCATTCAAAGCTCCTTTCAGCACACACTTCCTCCCATGAGAGAAATGATTGCAAAAAAGTTCTAGCATGACACTACCACCATTCAAAGCTTTTCCTTCACTTCCTCCCATGAGAAATGACATTGCCAAAGTTCTAGCCAATGACACTACCCATTCAAAGCTCCTTTCAGCACACACTTCCTCCGTGAACTGCTATCACTAACAGCCTTACCATTATCTCCAGAATATCTATTCTTTTCTAACTTCATTCAGTGACCACTCCCTTGATCATGATCACTTGGACATGTGCTGAGGAGGGATGCTGGGTATAATGGGAAAAGGATGCTAAGGATGGAGCTGCCAGCTAAGAGGAAAAGAGGAAGGCCTAAGATAAGGTTTATGGATGTGGTGAGAGAAGACATGCAGGTGGTTGGTGTGAAAAAGCATGATGCAGAGGACAGGAAGAAATGGAAACAGAAGATCTGCTGTGGCGACCCCTAAAGGGAGCAGCTGAAAGAAGATGATGATTCAGTGACCACTCCCCAATAACCTTCCAAATTGTCAGCTGGTCACCAAACCTGCCCTCCAAACTAGTTACTTTCAGACCCAGATCCACCACCAGTATGGAAAAACCTCAAAGACACACTGCAGCTATCACAGAACTCCAATTCAGCTGTCACAGCTCTTAAACATGTCCTCCTTCAACTTCAACACAAATTTTTCTCCCTCACACACTGCTTTTTCTAATACAACAAAAAACTCTGACTAACCACTAAAATAAAAGCTCTGTTCAAAGTTAGGGACTATGTGTAGTCTTCATGGAGAAAAATCCCCTCACTAGGAAGTCACACTACTTTTACCTGTCTACATAAGCAAGCCATACACAAGCACAAAACCAATTATTTCAAACACAAACAACTTGCTCTGCTAAGTAAACCCAAATACTTCTGGCATGAAGTGAATCTTCTGTCAGAAATAAAGTGAACTGAGTAACGTAACAAAAATGTTTTAATTAAAAACAAAGCTTTCAGGTCACAAACCCTTCATCAGTGTTAACATCATATTCTAATAAGCACTTTTAAATAGTATAGGTCCACATCATAGCCAATCAACTAAAACAATTCAATTAATTTAAAGATACACTTCTAAAAAAATCAATTAAATATAAAACAATAATATAAATATAAATAGAACATATATGCATTACTACCATCTATAAAACCATAAAAAACTGTTGTTATATCATCATTAACATTCTTTCATTACTGTTAAAGATATTAGGAGAGGCGATGTAAATAATAAACTGGAAACAAAAGAATATAAATGGATATTGTTATTATGTGCAGAGCAGATACCAGGCTTAAATCAAACTATAATGCTGAAAACAATTCATACATATAGACAGAGTTGTTTGAAATGATGTAATAAACGTTTTTTTATGGTTTTATAGATGGTAGCAATGTATATATGTTTTATTTATATTATTGTTTTATATTTAATTGTTTTGTTTTAGAATTGTATCTTTAAACTAATTGAATTAATTGTTTTAGTTGACTGGCTGTGATGTGGACCTGATACTATTTAAATGTGATTATTACAATATGATGTTAACACTGATGAAGGGTTTGTAACCTGAAAGCTTTGTTTTTCATTAAAAAAGTTTTGTTACATTACTCAGTTTGCTTTATTTCTGATATTTCAGCTTATGTGAATTGTCATTTTACTTTAGTTTGTGCTATTTAGTTATGAAGTGAATCTTCTCAAAGGCAAAATTTCACAGATCCCACATCCTCACCATCCAAACCTATCTAGTCTGACTCTCAGCTTCTGACTTTCACAAAGAATTTAGCCTCCTCCCAATTACCGCAACCTCTACCACTCCCCCAACTGACCCATTCCCTTCCTTTTTACACCCCTAATATATTTAAAAAAAATACTCACAAATGCATACTAGAAAACATATCCCTGGATGCTGTCCCTGGTGCAGACAATTTTACCCTCAGTTTGTCTCAGTCTGCAAAGACTTAGTACACCCTTTCTCCACATTTATAATCTCTGCTTAATTCAAAATACAATGCCAGACAAATGGAAAACTGCTGTTGTCAAACCTCTTCCACAACAGCCACAGATAGAAAACACCTCATACTTCTGCCCTATCCCCATTCTCCCGACACTTAGGAAAATACTTGAAAGCAACCTGCAATCAATTGTCAATTTACATCCTATAGTACCACTTCCTCATGCTTATACAGTATGATTTCTGGGCTGACCAGACCACAATGATAGCACTATGGTCACTTACAGATGAGATCTTTCTCAACATGGAGAAAGGAAACCTTTCAGGAGCACACTTCATTGACCTTAAATAAGCTTTTGAACGTACTGACCACCTTCTGCTCTTTCACTCCCTCCAAGAAAACAGAGTTAGCACTAGCACTGTTACCCGATTCCAAGATTTCATAGCCTATAGGTATTTGAGAGTCAAAATCATCTCATCTGTATCACCTCCAGCACCTATTACCAAAGGTTTTCCCCAAGGTTCCACACTCATCCCATTGCTGCTTTCAACCTTTATTAACTAACTACATTCCAACTTCCTTAACCTTTCTATCACTCATTATGTAGATGAAATTGTTATCCATTGATCCAGTCTCTCACATTCAATTATTCAAACCCAGTTTCAGTCTGACCTCCACTTCCTTAATTCTTGGCTAACAAGCATGGGCTACTTGTAAATCCCTCCGGATCATAATATATGATGTTTGGAACCTCAGAAAAGCCGAAAAAAACTCCTAAAATATCTGAACATCTTAGATCTTAATGGTAACTCAGTAGAAACCATCACATCCTTTAAATACCTAAATTTATGTCTGGACCAGTCACTTAACTTCTATAATCATATTGAAAGCACCAGGGGAAAATATAATTTATCTTTAATTCTAGTCCTATAAATAACTTATTTTATCTTCAGACCAACTAGATTTAAAATAGGCAAAGGAGATCTCTTTATTCAGTTTGAATATGGGTTCCTCATAATAACCACAGACTCTAAAAAAATCATCTCTACAGTCAATTAAAAACAAAATGTAATGATTCATTTCCAACCCTGAGAGCACCCACCATTGTACCACCCTGTCTAAAGCCAGGTGGCTTACAATCTCCTACTGAGTTGATCTACTCCTAGGGTCTCTTCTTTTCAAACTGCATCTACCAATAGTCTTCACTCTTTTGCTGCCAAACTCCGTAATAAAACCCTCCCTACAAATTCTTCAACTTATTCCAATTACCTCCTTCATTTCCAACCCCCGAACCAAACTGCACTGTACCAACCAGTCCTTCTCTGTTCTTATATGCAAATGCCAGCAATCCGTCTTCATCACCTAAAAGAACTCTCCTCTTTCCCCACTTTCAGAGCACAAGTCAAAAGACTCCCCCATCAAAAATTTGACTGCAAATGGAGTTCCAAGAGACCCATCACCTAACTCCCACCTTACTCACATCATTTCTATTTTGACCCTGTATTGTCTCCTGTTGCTTTTATCTCCCATATGTTCTTACAAAATTAGTCCACATTTATTTTTCTCTCTGTTAATATTATTTGCTCATTGTTTCATTTGCCTGTGGGGTTCTGTCCTTCTGTTATTACTCCATATTTGTATGAATTTCTTCCCTCAGGATATGCTGTGATTGGTGTACTACCCCAATAAACAATATAAATAAATAAATAAATAAGCACTTCTACTCATGGTCACACTCTTGCCACACATCTAAGAATCTCAATTGTCACACCCCTTCCACTAGGGCATTTTGACTGTATCTATGAAATTTATTTGCTCCAAATCTCCTATCCTGTTTGGAGCCCGGCATTACATTGAAGTCATCCCTGTAATTATTCTGTCTCCCTGTCTTTTTTATATATCTGTAAATTCTTCATCCACGCATGTAATATCTTAGATCTGTCTATGTTGGACCCATAAAAGTAAGTCAAAACCAGTGCTATGCTCCTCAACCTATCTACCCACCATGCATATTCCTTCCTCATCTTTGACTATCTTCACTGTCTGACAGTGTTCAGTGGAACTGCTTGGAATTCCTATGCCTCTTCTAGCACATTGTACAGCCCAACCTGAACCCTACACTGATCAACTACATTACAGTGACCTTGAAACAGTGGCAGACCACTTTGTATTTTCCTGTCCTAACTTACAGTTTTGGAGTGACTGACTGGCCCCAAAGCATGTTGGATAGATTAGATAGAAAAGCAAGAAAGATGCTTCATACTCACCAAATGATTTATAAAAAATCAGTACATACCAAGATTATATATTCTCAGTTCTGAAGCAGGGATGGGCTTCCTTGAAACTGATTATGATATGACCTTGAGCAGTATCCTACCTTCACCAAGAATGATGCCACAATACAGAGATAAGATGATCAGCTTTAACAATTGGCTTAAACACTGGTGTCATTCAAAGGGGATCCAGTGTCTGTCTGCCTGGGATGACATGCTGGACAAGCCACGCTGCTTCGCAAGGGACGGCTTGCACCTGTCACCCCTGGGATTCCGGATATTGGCAAAGGCTCTTGCCACCCCCATAGTGCCTTTTTTAGGCAAGGCTCAAATTCTAAACCTACCACCCTAGAACACAAAAGGAAAAACTAAGGGTAATGCTGCTCAATGCCAGAAGTCTAAATCTCAAAATGCACGCAATCGAGGCCCTTCTCAGTATGGAGAACATCGATGTCTGTGCTGTGACAGAAACCTGGTTCAAGGCTCCTGAGAGCACCCCAGCGCTATCAGGTTTTACCTCATATCATGCGTTCCGCCCCAAAATCCGGACAATACCAAGAAAGGAGGGTATCCATATTCATCAAGGACACCCACACCTCAAGACTGGTGGCAACGCACGATGCATCGGAGACCATCCAGGTGCAATTAACCATAGGCAAGACTGCTCTGCAAATTGTAGCATGTTACAGGCCACCCTCACAAACTCAGGAACCTCACATGGCCTTCCTGAAAACACTAGAGGGATAAATGTATCACCAAACACCATCATACTAGGTGACTTCAATTACCCTAATATAGACTGGGAACACTACTCAAGCCCAAACACCCTAGCCCAAAAGTTCCTGGAATTCATAAACTCAAATGCCATGGAACAACTAGTCACCATCCCACAAGAGGAGATAACATACTTGATCTCATCATCACGAACATGGGAGCACAATGTTCAACACCGGAGGTGTACCCCTCACTGGTGAGATCAGACCACAAACTAATCTCGCTGGAGGTCCTCATCCCACCCCACCTGAAATAAAAGACCACAGTAAAGAACTTCTCAAAAGCCGACTTCACACTTCTAAAGACTAGTGTGGTCTCCTTTAAGGCCCCGAGCCATGAAAACAGTACTCAAGCCGCTGAATCACTTACAAATGCCTTCTACCAGCACCTGCAGGACTGCATGGATAAGGCAATCCCAAGCAAAACAAAGACTCTTTGTACCAAGGCAAGCGTCCAGTCTGGTGGACCCCAGCCATAAACAAACTCTACAACAAAAGGAGGAAGCTACTACAAGATAGAGCAAAATCCTTAAAAGGTAAGACACCCTTGATCACTATAAGTAAAAACTAAGAGCTCTCATAAAATCATCCAAAGCAAATTTCGAGAGAAAAATAGCTAAAGACTCAAAAGACAATCATAAGGCCTTCTTTAGCTATGTTAGAAACCTGGGAGGAAACTCCCAGATATGCTCAGAGCTAGTTCAAAATGATGTGAAGATTACTGATCCTACAGACATTGCCAACATACTGGCTGACAGGTTCAGTGCAAACTTCTCCCCCTCCCCCAAAAGGAGCGATACCTATGCCAAACGATGCCAGCCCCCCAAACAGCTCGAGCCTCCAAGTGGGAACTGCTCTCTCCAAAGGAAAACACAGCATCCATGGGACCTGATGGTGTCCCCGGCTGTGTGCTCCATGAACTCAATGAGGAATTAAACCCACAGCTAGGACAGCTGTTTAATCAAAGTCTTACCTCTGGATACATTCCAGGGGTGGCGCACTGCAACTGTGGTACCACTTCACAAAGGCGGTGCCTCCACTGACCCTGGAAATTACCGCCCATTAGCTTGACAAGCCTTATCTGCAAAGCCATGGAGAGGATCATAATGGACCTCATAAATAAAGACATAGGAATTTGCAGACTTTGGATCCAACCCAGTTTGGCTTTGTCAAAGGCAGATCATGCCTTTTAAACTTGGTTGACTTTTTGAAACAGTCACCAAAGCCATTGATGAGGGAAAGGCAGTCCATACAGCCTACCTCGATCTGGCTAAGGCCTTCGATACAATACCCCACTCGGGTATCATTGAAAAACTCATCAGCTTAAATGTCAACCCATACATCACAAGATGGGTTGCAAACTGGCTGAGTGACAGAACCCACAGGGTCAGAGTTGCTGGCGCCATGTCAGACTCAAAGCCTGTCACAAGTGGTGTCCCACAGGGCTCAGTCCTGGGCCCACTCTTGTTTGGCATCTACTTTTCCAGTACAAGCAAACACAGGAGGGTTATGGCTGACAAAGTTTGCAGATGACTGCAAACTGGGCGCCATAGTAGAAAACACATCTGATACAGATATCCTTCAGAAGGGTCTCACAGAAACGGATAACTGGTGCCAGAGCCACGGCCTAAAGTTAAATGCCAAAAAATGCATAGTCATACCCTTCGAAAAACAAGGTTACTAGCTACCAAATAGGTGGCAATCCACTGAGCACAGAAGAAGTTATCAGGGACCTGGGGACCCAGGTTGATAGTAGTCTGTCATTCGACACCCATGTAGCTAAAGTAGTTAGGAAGACCTTCTACATTGCCCACCTTATCATGAAGGGATTCTCATCTAGATCAAGGGAGGTCATAGTCTCCCTTTACTCATCACTCATCAGGCCAATGATTGAGTACAATGCCCCATTCGGAATGTATCTGACCCGACACTTGCAGCAGCTGGAGAGGCCACAAAGTTCCTCCCAAAAGGATAAAGGGTCTCAAAATCTGTCCTATGCTGCCCGACTGAAAGAACTCCAGCTCTATTCAGTCGCTACCGCTTGCTCAGAGGTGACCTTTGCCTAACATACAAGGCCATGTCAAACCCAGATTTGATGAATATGCTTCACCTCAAAAATCTAGATCCATCAGAGCCACAAGGCGGCAGACTTAACCCTTGACACGGCTATTAATAGGACGTGCTGGAGGGGTAGATTCATCACCCAAAGACTCCCTATGCTGTGGGACAAAATCCCGGTACATGTGAGGCAGAGTACCTCGCTGGCCTTGTTCAAGAGAAATCTTGACCAATGGATGGGAGATCACAGATATACCCCAGGGATAACCTCAGTGTCACTGCTCGACAGAGGCACAGCAAAATAATGGGTATAGTTCCCCATACTAAAGGGGTGGCGTAAGCCACAAAACGATGGGCTAGGCTTGTAAATGCCCTCGGGCAGATAGCCTAGTATGAACCTATGAACCTATTACATGCATATATCTGCAATTGTGGGACTCCACACATATCTGCTGACCTCACAAGACCCAAATGTAGTTAATGTTTTGAAACATGAGAAGAATAAATCTAGGATGACTTCTCTGCTTAATTTAGCAGAAGCACATATGTGTCACCTGCCAAGCAGGAATGGAAATCAAACCTCAAGTTAATAAAAATCAGGCAGCAACTGAATGTTCCAGAAAACAAAGAAATAATATAAGGTGAAGGACCAGATGACCAGACAAGAAGTGTAAAATGCATAAATATAATTGCAAGTGCAGAAAACCTCTGGAAGAACTTCATGTTGTTCAGGAACAAATGCAGGAATGGTTAAGCAGAGGTGAATTCAAAGCAAAAAATGAAAGGTTAATATTGGGGGCCCAAGTTAGCGGACTGTATGCACATTGGTTTACAAAGTCCATTGAACATGTGGGACAAACAGATAAATGTAGGTTTTGTAAAACAAAATTGGAAGCAGTCACATACCTAGTTGTTAGTTGTGGCATACTAATGGCAGAAGGACTGTATACTGAAAGGCATAATAATGTGGCAAGACTGTTGCACTGGGATTGTGCAAAAATTATGGTACTGAAGTGGCTGAAAAACACTGGAAACATGAGCCACAAAGCATCATAAAAATGATGAAGTCTACACCACATGGTATCACCCACTACCAACAGTTCAAAAGATAGATGCTAGAAAACCAGATATAGTGGTCTATGAAAAGAAGAAAAAAGTAACATTGATCATTGAAATCGCCACACCCGGTGACTACAGTGTGTTACATACAGAGATACACAAAGTCATAAAAATCTAGATCCATCAGAGCCACAAGGCGGGAGACTTAAACCTTGACACGGCTATTAATAGGACGTGCTGGAGGGAAATAACCACAGACTCTAAAAAATCATCTCTTACAGCTTCAATTAAAAACAAAATGTAATGATTCCTTTTCCAACCCTGAGGAGGCACTCCACCATTTGTACCCACCCTGTCTAAAGCCAGGTGTGGCTTACAATCTCCTACTGAGCTGATCTACTCCTAGGGTCTCTTCTTTTCAAACTGCATCTGCCAATAATCTTCACTCTTTTGCTGCCAAAATCCATAATAAAACTCTCCCTACAAATTCTTCAACTTATCCCAATTATCTCCTTCATTTCCAACCCCCGAACCAAACTGCACTGTACCAACCAGTCCTTCTCTGTTCTTATATGCAAATGCCAGCAATCCGTCTTCATCACCTAAAAGAACTCTCCTCTTTCCCCACTTTCAGAGCACAACTCAAAAGACTCCCCCATCAAAAATTTGACTGCAAATGGAGTTCCAAGAGACCCATCACCTAACTCCCACCTTACTCACATCATTTCTATTTTGACCCTGTATTGTCTCCTGTTGCTTTTATCTCCCATATGTCCTTACAAAATTAGTCCACATTTATTTTTCTCTCTGTTAATATTATTTGCTCATTGCTTCATTTGCCTGTGGGGTTCTGTCCTTCTGTTATTACTCCATATTTGTGAAACTGTTAGATTTTTACTTTGTATGAATTTCTTCCCTCAGGATATGCTGTGATTGGTGTACTACCCCAATAAACAATATAAATAAATAAAAAAGCACTTCTACTCATGGTCACACTCTTGCCACACATCTAAGAATCTCAATTGTCACACCCCTTCCACTAGGGCATTTTGACTGTATCTATGAAATGTATTTGCTCCAAATCTCCTATCCTGTTTGGAGCCCAGCATTACATTGAAGTCATCCCTGTAATTATTCTGTCTCCCTGTCTTTCTTAAGTATCTGTAAATTCTTCATCCACGCATGTAATATCTTAGCTCTGTCTATGTTGGACCCATAAAAGTAAGTCAAAACCAGTGCTATGCTCCTCAACCCGTCTACCCACCATGCATATTCCTTCCTCATCTTTGACTATCTTCACTGTCCGACAGTGTTCAGTGGAACTGATTGGAATTCATATGCCTCTTCTAGCACATTGTACAGCCCAGCCTGAACCCTACACTGATCGACTACATTACAGTGACCATGAAACAGTGACAGACCACTTTGTATTTTCCTGTCTGTCCTAAACTTATACAGTTTTGGGTGACTGGCTGGCCCCAAGAAGCATGTTGGATAGATTAGATGAAAAGCAAGAAAGATGCTTTATACTCACCAAAATGATTTATAAAAATCATCCAATTTACATACAAGATATATATTCTCAGTAGTTCTGAAGGAGGGATGGGCTTCCTTGAAACTGATTACATGTATAGATCTGCAATTGTGGGACTCCACACATATCTGCTGACCTCACAAGACCCAAATGTAGTTAAAGTTTTGAAACACGACAAGAATAAATCTAGGATGACTTCTCTGCTTAATTTAGCAGACGCACATATGTGTCACCCGCCAAGCAGGAATGGAAATCAAACCACAAGTAAATAAAAATCAGGCAGCAACTGAATGTTCCAGAAAACAAAGAAATAATATAAGGTGAAGGACCAGATGACCACACAAGAAATGTAAAATGCATAAATATAATTGCAAGTGCAGAAAACTTCTGGAAGAACCTCATGTTGTTCAGGAACAAATGCAGGAATGGTTAAGCAGAGGTGAATTCAAAGCAAGAAATGAAAGGTTAATATTGGGGGCCCAAGTTAGCGGACTGCATGCACGTTGGTTTACAAAGTCCATTGAACATGTGGGACAAACAGATAAATGTAGGTTTTGTAAAACAAAATTGGAAGCAGTCACATACCTAGTTGCTAGCTGTGACATACTAATGGCAGAAGGACTGTATACTGAAAGGCATAATAATGTGGCAAAACTGTTGCACTGGGGATTGTGCAAAAATTATGGTACTGAAGTGGCTGAAAAACACTGGAAACATGAGCCGCAAAGCATCATAAAAATGATGAAGTCTACATCACATGGTATCACTCACTACCAACAGTTCAAAATATAGATGCTAGAAAACCAGGTATAGTGGTCCATGAAAAGAAGACAAAAGTAACATTGATCATTGAATTCGCCACACCCGGTGACTATAGTGTGTTACATACAGAGAGACACAAAGTCATAAAAATATCATGATTTGCATGCAGAAATGAGAGCAATGTGGAAGAAAGATACCCAGACAGTTCCAATAGTAGTAGGAGCAACGGGTCTTATAAAAAAGAATCTACAATTGTATTTTGATATGTTACCAATACATGTAACTCCATATGAATTGCAGAACAAATCATTACTGGGCACATTGTGGTGGCTGCAAACAGCACTTCTGGATGACATCAGAGATTCAAACATTGCTAATTTCATGAACTTTAATCATACTTTGACTTAGGATTGGGGTCCATTCCCATCATGGTATTAGAAACCCAAAAGATTAGGAGAAATTAAAAAAATGGGCATTTCATTTGATGCATGTGTGATACATGCCAAAGGGGCATTATACTCAAAGATGGGCCTAATGTGCATGTGTGATACATGCCAAAGGGGCATTATACTCAAAGATGGGCCTAATGTGCATGTGTGATACATGCCAAAGGGGCATTATACTCAAAGATGGGCCTAATGTGCATGTGTGATACATGCCAAAGGGGCATTATACTCAAAGATGGGCCTAATGTGCATGTGTGATACATGCCAAAGGGGCATTATACTCAAAGATGGGCCTAATGAGGGCTGTGTAAATGAGGAGCAATGACATCTCTAGATCTGAACACGATCCTTTGTAATCTGTACAATATAGACAGACTTTCTTATGATAGTACTTAGGTCACTGTCCCAAATCCTGAGCAGCTGAGTCAACTCTTAGGGGTGTATTTTCAATGAGGCAGTTTCCCTAGGTAGATGACTTCCTAAAGGATATAGGTTCATTGGTTGTTACTAGGCTATTGAGTCAAAGCCCAGCTGCGTGCCCCCACTATAATATTAGAGAAACCCAATATAAAGGAGCTCACCTAAACTTGTGGATCTTAATTAGCAATGACTGCCCATATTTAGCAGAGTTATAAATGAAATCCCCGGCTGTAATTTATGGTTTCCCGTCCAGTCATCCAGACTATGCTTAAACATGATCATGGAAGGGTGAGAGGAGTGAGAACCTCTGAGAGACATATCTGTCTCTCCAGCAGGTCCTATTTATGTCACAGGCAGGTTAAGGTCCCTGGATCAGGTGGCCCTTGTCCCATGTGACCTGCAGATGTGCAGCATTTCCATTAGGACAGGGTCAGAGATCGCTCTGTAGGACAGGCACAAGTCTCCGCTAAGTAGTCTGTATGCTACTGAGTACAGTGACAGTGACTTCAATCTGTCAGTGTATGACATGAGCTGGACACCCTGAATTTTCTTGGTTAGAAATCTCTGAGGTCTCTCAAGTTGCTGCAGGCGTCTGGTAAGGTACATACCAAAGGGGGCATTGTACTCAATTATTGGCCTGATAAGGGTCGAGTACAGGGGGGTTATGACAATTTTCAATCTTGAAACAATGCCTTTGCTATTGAGGTCTGTGACGTAGAATGTCTTCCTTACCGCAGTAGACACATAGTGGTCAAAGTTTAGGCTACAGTCAGCTTGCCTTCCCAAGTCTCTTACTACTGAGTTGTTACTTAGGGTATTATTATTACTGTTATTATTATTCTTATTATTATTTATATGATATTTATGGCTGCGGTGGTGGTGCTGCAGTAGCATTGTCACCTCAGAGTAAAACGTTGTCCCGTATGATTCTCAGTTAGAGCGTCTTCTGTGTGGCGACATGCGTGAATGGGCGTTCCTTCGTTGAAGGTTGTGCATCAGGCCCGACAAGTCGGCACGTAAAAATCTACTGCCAATCATTAGCGGACCAGAGTTCCACTGTGGCGACCCCTAAATGGGAAAAGCTGAAAAATACAACAACATTATTTATATGATATTTATATGATAGTCTGCAGGGATATAATTTCTACCAAAGGGGATGATAATGCATTTTTAGCACCGAGTTTGAGTCAATGGCTTTGGCACCAATCATTGGTTTGTGCAAATCCCTCTTGAAGTATATTGACATTGTTTAGGGATTCAGTGATTGCACCTACTTTGCAGTCATCAGCAGTCAGTCAGCCACAGTTATTCTGTTTTGGCCTGAACTTCTGAGAAGTATATACCAAACAGTAGGGCGCCTAGCAATGACCACTGTGGAACCTCACTGGTGACAGGTTTGCTGGTTGAGGTGAAGTCCCCAACTTTGAAATCAGTTAGCAACCCACTTGATGACATAAGGGTTGATATTAAACTGGGACAGTTTATCAATAATGCCCTGAATGTGGGATTGAATCAAAGGCCTTGACTAAGTCAAGTTAGGCTGTATGCATAGATTTGCCTTCTGCTATAAGCCCTCCCATGATGTTTTTTGAAGTCCACTAAATTTAGCTTAGGCACTGACCTGCCTTTGACATAAAAGCAAAACTGGCAGCCAATCAGAATCAAAAGGGGTTTGTAGATCACCTATATCCTTGTTTATAAGGTCCATGATGATTTGTTACATGGCTTTACAGATAAGGCCTGAATTAAGTTTATAGCCAGTCTGTAGTTCCTAGGGTTTGTTGCTGTACCTTTTGCGAGAAGGGGGGGATGATGGTTGCTGTTTTCCATTCAGCATGGACAAAACCAGTACTCAGACTTTGATTGAAGAGTACCTAATGGAGTTGCTAACTCATGTTTTAGACCATTTAAAATGCAACCTGGAATGCCATTCAATCTCATAGAGGCTGTGTTTTTGGCCTTCGAGAAAGCATTAATGACTTGTTCTTTGGAGATGCAAAGTGGGGGAGATGTAGAGGGAATGCATTGTGGAATGTTTGAAGGGGGAAGGGGGGGTGAAATTTTCACAAAATCTGTCATCTAATAGGTTAGCTTTTTTTGCAGGATCAGTGTGTGTGATGCCATCCACAGCTAGTTCAGAACACGTCTGGATCCTACATTTAAAGTTATGGATATAGCTGAAGAATGCCTTATGGTTATCCTTAGTTATGGTTGCTAATTTTTTTTTCGAAGTAGCCCTTACAGGATTTTAGAAGTTTTCTTATTTGTTTGTTCAAACAGAGGAGGGTGTTCTTCCAGTAATGGGACCTCTCTTTTTTACTCTTAGACAGCAACTTCTTCCTCTTGAAGCACACTAACCAAACAAACAGGTGAAGATCCGTAAAGGCAACGACTCCAGAAAGCAAAGAACAGGCAGGATGTCAAATAACCCTTTTTAATTGTAAGCGCTTTTGACAAGAAAATTCCTACCTTCATCAGACATAAAACAAGTAAAGGCTTTAATTGCCATATTAAATACTTAAATTAATAATGACATCACAATGATTCTCCGACATTTAAAGACATATTAAATATTACTATTAAAACAACATTTACATGAAAAATGGCTAAAAACAATAACCAGCCGGTTTTTAAAAATCATCCTATACTAAAATCCATATACTAAGATATATATGTGTTTAACTGAGGCGAAAATCAAGCAGGAATTTAAGTAAATTATAGGTACATGAGTGAGTAAATACATACATAAGTAAAAGGCAAGAATATAAAAAAGTATGTATATAAAAAATGTGCATAGATACACATACATCAAGATTACTACTCAAAACCCATGTTTGTAACATAATGTATACAATGCATGTAGTACTGATCAAAAAATATATACCTATTATATCAGTACAATATGATGCATATTAGTATAAAATAATTCAGGAATCGATAATACTACTAAAACTCAACTTGTACACATACTAGTGGATAGCACAACAAAATCGTTTCTAAATATGTAGAAACACTTGTGTATATGAATTAATAAGTTTGTGGATCTATAATCCTATTGATAAACATATCCATAAATTCAGAACATTAACCTATGGGAATGAATAGATGAACAAATACAATGATTTTACTTTTATTTTTCATTTTTCATCTCCCTAAAGCCATCAGTTTCAAAAAACATTTGATGGACAGCATTTCATTTAGTCCGGGAGGTATGTAGGCTGCAGTGCGTATCTGCCAATAGGCTTCTTGTTCTTCTAGTCTTAATTGCCATGGCCCTCCTCTAATATGCGGCTGAACCTGATGGATGACTGCAAAATGAAAACAATGCTCAGAATTATTGTGTATATGTTTTGCAAGAGCATTGTTCAAATCTCTTCTATTCATAGCATATATGTGTTCATAAATTCGTTTTTTTAGTGGTCTATCAGTTTTTCCTATGTAAAAAGCTGGACACTTTTTACATAGTGCTGCATAGACCACTCCACTAGAATTACAATTGAACGAGCCTTGGATGGTATACTTTTTACCGGCCATTTCTAAAGTGGAACTACCCAAAATGTGTTTACAATAGTGACATGTAGCACATCTTCTCATGCCTAATCCCTTCTTATTCATCTTAGTTCATTCAAACAGTTGTTTGAGATTCGGGCCACGTCTATATGTGATCTTTGGTCTTTATCCCAAAAGTTTAGTTAGCTGTTGATCTTCTAAAATAATCTTCCAGTTCTTAAACATGATATTACTAATGGCACAAGCATCAATGCTATAAGTAAAGAGAAAACTGGTGTTGAAATCTGTGCCATCCTTGTGACTTTTCACTTTTTTAATATGCATCATATTGTACTGATATAATAGGTATATATTTTTTGATCAGTACTACATGCATTGTATACATTATGTTACAAACATGGGTTTTGATATTAAACTGGGACAGTTTATCAATAATGCCCTGAATGTGGGATTGAATCAAAGGCCTTGACTAAGTCAAGTTAGGCTGTATGCACAGATTTGCCTTCTGCTATGGCCCCCATGATGTTTTTGAAGTCCACTAAATTTAGCAGGCATGACCTGCCTTTGACAAAAGCAAACTGTGTCAGATCAAGGGTTTGTAGATCACCTATATCCTTGTTTATAAGGTCCATGATGATTTGTTACATGGCTTTACAGATAAGGCTGATTAAGTTTATGGGTCTGTAGTTCCTAGGGTTTGTTGCTGTACCCCCTTTGTGAAGGGGGATGATGGTTGCTGTTTTCCATTCAACATGGACAAAACTAGTACTCAGACTTTGATTGAAGAGTACCTAATGGAGTTGCTAACTCATGTTTTAGACCATTTAAAATGCAAGCTGGAATGCCATCCAATCCCATAGAGGCTGTGTTTTTGGCCTTGGAGAGAGAGCATTAATGACTTGTTCTTTGGAGATGCAAGGTGGGGGAGATGCAGAGGGAATGCTTTGTGGAATGTTTGAAGGGGGCAGGGGGGGTGAAATTTTCACAAAATCTGTCATCTAATAGGTTAGCTTTTTTTGCAGGATCAGTGTGTGTGATGCCATCCACAGCTAGTTCAGAACACGTCTGGATCCTACATTTAAAGTTACGGATATAGCTGAAGAATGCCTTATGGTTATCCTTAGCTATGGTTGCTAATTTTTTTTCGAAGTAGCCCTTACCGGATTTTAGAAGTTGTCTTATTTGTTTGTTCAAACAGGGGAGGGTGTTCTTCCAGTGCTGGGACCTCTTTTTTACTCTTAGACAGCAACTTCTTCCTCTTGTTGTATAAATTATTAATGCTGGATGTCCACCACGGAAGCTTGTTTTTGATTTCTTGAGGATCTTGTTTTGATCCTTTCAGGTACAGCTGTGTCAATGCATTTGTATACGTGTTTGTACAGGGCATTTGTGTATATATTAATATAGCTGTCAATGCCATCTGTGGGAACAGGAGCGTGGAAGTTATTTATGCCATCCCTTAGTTGGGTATAATTAGATTTGGTGAAATCTTCTAGTCTGATTTCATCTAAGAGGGGCTCAGGTGTTATAGCTACTTCAAATGTAACTGACTTGTGATCAGATTTAACCAGTGTGGGTCCTATACTTGTGGTGGTGCAGTGGTCACCCATGTTGGGGTTGCATACTATTTGTTCCAGGGCATTAGTGTTAATAAAGTCCATGAACCTTTGTGAGAGCACATTGGTACTTGTATAAGTTAATTAAACAATTTAACCAGTAAAAAAGCTCAAACTGATCCCTGTGCCAGCAACCTTCAATCAGGTGAGTCTTAACTGCACTCTCCTGCCATAAAGGTGTAGGACCGCCCACTCCAACAAAAGATATCCTGGTTTAGTGCCCAGTTTAACAAACAGAACCAGATTCAGCAGGTCTGAAGCTAGTCTATGCTACAGCAGATGAAAAGTGCAACAAATCAGCAAGAACAGTTTAAAAAATCAGCAACACAGCAAAATTACAGTTTAAAAGTAAAAAATACAGTATATGCAGTAAAACAGTAAAATACCTATGGAAAAGTGCAAATTAAACTCAAAATAAGCTTCATTTCTTATTCTTAGCTTTGGATGGCTTGAATTTAAGCAGAAAGACTCTGGACCTCTGTCAAAGATGCCAGCAGAGCAGAGCAGCTCTGGTTAATTGAGCTTAAACAAGAACAATGGCGCTTACCAGGCTGGATAAGGGGAAGATTACAGTTAGTTGACTGTCAGGGACCAGGATTCACTAGATCATGCAAGCACTCAGGTCACTTACCTCTAAGTACAAGTATGACTCTATCATAGTCCATGTGGGTGTGAATGACCTGAGCCATACCTCCTTGGACTATATGAAGACAGACATGATGGAGCTCTCAGAATATGTGTCACAGGTAGGTATGAGTCTAGCACTGAGCAGCATTTTAATGCCTTCAAGGATGATGCCACAATACCAGCAAAAAATGATTGACTTTAACAATTGGCTTAGCTACTGATGTCATTCCAAAGGGGTCCAATACTTGGGAGAAAAAGGTTGACAGGCCACGCTGTTTTTCAAAGCATGGTCTTCATCTGTCAACTCTAGGCTTTTGGATATTGGCCAAATCATCATCCACCCCCATAGTGCCTTTTTTAGGCACTGTCAAACAGGCAAACCTTTCAAATTAACAAAAGTCATCTTATTTTTTATATTGTAAAGTTTTCCATGTCCAGATTCCTTTGCCTGTATTTCTCTTCAAATACCTTTGGTGCTGCTCTTTTTGTATTGGTAAGTTTTGCTTTCTCCTTTACATAAATATTACACCATATTAAATCTGTTTTTCTTTCCCGTGTCCATATTTCTTCTTCAGATGTCTCCTGATCTTCCTGTTTCTCCTTACTTTGGGGACTCACTCCATCATGCTGTGATGTAACCTGTGTTAGACCTTCTATGCCAAATCCTTCACTTAGTAGGCATGCCATAATTTCAGCTTCTTTTTTTTAACTTCTACTTTACTAATCTTCTTTTCTACATTCCATCTTTGTGATATTATTTTTTTTTTATTGTGAAATTTTCCATATCCGGATGCCTTTGCCTGTATTTCTCTTTGAATATCTTTGGGGCTGCCTTTTCTATATAAGTTCAGTTGGCTTTCTCCTTTGCATAAATATTGCACCATATCAAATCTCTCTTTCTTTCCCATGTCCATATTTATTTTTTATAATCTCGAGGTTTTGTTGTTTATATTTTTGCACTTCTTCCTCAGATGCTTCTTTTCCCAAACAAATCAAAGTTTCTTGATCTACATACTGTTTTTCACAAGTCTGTTGTATTTATGAATGCAAATTTTCATTTTAAGCTTCAGACAGTTTTTCTTGTGGAAGTATTTTTCTTTCATCTAATTTCTCTCTTAATCAGTTTGTATATCTTGTGTCTGGAAAGTCTGGGTTTTTGAATAATAGTAACAATACATAACTTCTTTTTTATAGGTTCATAGGTAGGTACTAGGCTATCGGCCCTAGGGCCCATACAAGCCTAGCCAAAAAATGTACCCTGGCTTTCGCCACCCAAGAAAATAATTTTCTTGTGCCCCTGTCGAGCAGAGCCACAGAAGTGATCCCCGGGGTGAATTTCCCATTTCCCATCCAATCATCAAGATTTTTCTTGAAGAGTGCTAATGAGGAGCTCTGTTTGACATAGATAGGTAGTCTGTTCCAGAGTATGGGAAGTCTCTGGGACAGGAATCTATCCCTCCAGCATGTTCTGTTTATTGTGGTGACAAGGTTAAGGTCCCTAGAGCATGTAGCTCGGAGGGATTGGAATTTCTTTAAGTGGAGCATGTCCAACAGCTCTGGGTTTGACATAGCTTTGTATGTTAGGCAGAGATCGCCCCTGAGTAGGCGATATGCGATGGAATAAAGCTGTAGCTTTTTGAGATGGTCTGCATAGGGAATCTGTCTGTTTGAGGCCAGTAATCGTCTTTGTGAGGTATTTCTGTGGTCTTTCCAGTTGTTGTAGATGTCTTGTGAGGTACACACCAAAAGGGGCGTTGTACTCTATAATGGGTCTAATGAGTGATGAGTAGAGGGGAACAATAACCTCTTTTTTTCTGGATGAGAATCCTTTTGTGATGAGATTCATCACGTAGAAGGATTTCCTGACCACTGTGGCGATGTGATTATCAAAGGAGAGACTACTGTCCACCTGTGTCCCAAGGTCTCTTATCACATTTTCGGCATTAAGTAGACTACCAGCTATGTCATAGTTCATGGGTACAGAGTTTTTACCAAAGAGGATGACAATACACTTTTTGGCATTGAGCTTCAGGCCATGGCTTTGACACCAGGTATCTGTCTCAGTGAGGCCCTTTTGTAGTTTGTCCACATCATTAGGAGTTTCGATTATGGCTCCTAGTTTGCAGTCATCTGCAAACTTTGTTAGCCAAAGACCTTCTGTGTTGGCCTGCACTTCAGAGAAGTAGATACCAAACAGGAGAGGACCCAGGACTGCACCTTGTGGTACTCCACTTGTCACTGGTCTGATGTCGGATTTGGAATCCGCTACTTTCACAGTGTGGGTTCTGTCCATGACCCAGTTGGCAACCCATCTTGTGACATAGGGATTTATACCTAGTTTATTGAGCTTATCTATAATTCCAGAGTGGGGATGGTGTCGAAAGCCTTGGCAAGATCTAGATAAGCTGTGTGAACCATTTTACCCTCATCTATGGCTTTGATGACTGCTTCAAAGAAGTCAATCAGGTTTAGGAGACATGATCTGCCTTTTACAAATCCAAACTGAATAGGGTCCAGAGTTTGGAGATTACCAATGTCTTTGTTTATGAGTTCCATGATGATACATTCCATGGCCTTGCAGACCAGGCTTGTCAGGCTAATGGGGCGGATATTGGCCAAATCATCATCCACCCCCATAGTGCCTTTTTTAGGCACTGTCAAACAGGCAAACCTTTCAAATTAACAAAAGCTACTCGGGACAAGCTAAAGGTGTTACTCCTCAGTGCTAGGAGTTTCAAAAAGAAATTGCAGCCCCTTAAAGCTCTCCTCATCCTGAAGAATGGTGACACCTGTGCAGTTACTGAAACATGCTTCAAAGTCATGGAAAGCACTCCAGCAGTGCATGGCTATAACACCTTTCATATGTTCCAACTACCCACAGAACATGAAAGAGCAAAAGGCAGAGGTGTATCCATCTACACAAAGGATATGCACATTTCAAGGCCAGTCAAACAATATGACATGCTTGAGCTACTCCATGTGCAACTAGCCATGAGAAAATCCATTATCATATCCTTTCTAGCTACAGGTCCTCCACCATGAACCAGGAAACCCATATTTCACACCTGCAGTTACTAGAATCACTCACCATCCAGTCCAATACCATGTTCATGGGGGTCTATATTATAACATTGAAGTACAAAAACTTTGAATGTTATAATATCGAACCCAGTAGAGTGAACGGTTGAAATAGCAAAGCTGCAGAACACTGAATACTTTCCTATGGAAAGTACTCAGTGGGCCGTTTCTGCAGCTTCGCTATTTCCTCAACTGTGGAGCAAAGGTTACGGACCGGGTTAAGGAAAGTGTGTGAATGAACGTGAGTGTGCGATTGGGCATGGGTTAGGTGAGTTAGGGTTAGGGCATGGGTCAGGTAAGTGTGCGATTGTGTGGACGTGAGGGTTAGTGTGGGTTAGGTGAGGTAGGGTTAGGGCACGGGTCAGGTGAGTGTGCGATTGTGTGGACGTGAGGGTTAGGGCGGGTTAGGTGAGTTAGGGTTAGGGCACGGGTCAGGTAAGTGTGCGATTGTGTGGACGTGAGGGTTAGTGTGGGTTAGGTGAGGTAGGGTTAGGGCACGGGTCAGGTAAGTGTGCGATTGTGTGGACGTGAGGGTTAGGGTGAGGTAGGTGAGTTAGAGTTAGGGAGTGGGTAAGGTGAGTGTGTGATAGTTAGGGATGTTAGGGTTGGGTTAAGGTAAGTGGATAGCTAGTGGTGTATGTCTGGTTTAGTGTTTGATTTTGTGAAGTGTATGTGTGTGGATTATTTATTTTGGTGTGCTTAAGTTGTGTGTATGTGTGTCAGAACAGCTAATTTTTTCCCTGGGAAAAAAATGTGCTATTCTGACTGTTTGGTTTTCTGGTGTTTCGATTGAATGGGTTTGATATTATAACATTCGAAGATTTTGTACTTCGATGTTATAATATAGACCCATTCATGGGTGATTTTAACTACCTTTCCATTAACTGGAAGGCATACATGACCATTAACATGCAGGCCCAAAGATTTCTTAACTTTGTAAATTTAAATGTCCTGGAGCAGCTATTCTGCACTCCCACTAAGGGAACAAATATCCTAGATCTGGTACTCACAAATATGGGAGAATGCTGCACCCCCCTAGTGTGATGTCCTCACTGGTAAGATCAGATCACAAAATGGTCTCTCCTAAAATAAAGGTAAAACTAGTCCGCACACCTAACCCCACAAACTTTAAGAACTTCTCTAAGGTAAATTACCCCATCAAGAGACAGCATAGCTAGTTTCCAAGCTCCCCAAATCCAGAAAACAGAGAAACCTATGCAGAGGCATACACAAAACCCCTGTACAACCATATAAACAACTGCATAGAAACACCAGCAGTACCAGACCAAAATAAACCCAGATCAACCCCCAAAAACAAGCCACCCTGGTGGAACCCTGGCATTAATGTGTTGCACAATAAAAGAAAGAAAATCCTGTCATGTCGTAAGAGGGAATATGCACAACTAAGCAAAAGGCCCCTCATTAGTCTAAACAAGCAAATCATGGAACTAGTTAAGTCTCCAAAAACAGACTTTGAGGTAAAAATAGCCTCCAAAGCTAAGAATAACCATAAGGCATTTTTCAGTTATGTCCTCAGTCTTAAGGGCAACATGCAGCAATATGCAGAATTAGTTGTAAATGGTGTCACCTATACTCAGTCAGAAGATATGGCAAATCTGCTGACTGACAAATTCAGCTCAGATTTCACCTTCCCATCACATCTAGCTCTCCCCAAAGAAATACCCTCCATCACTTCACTGCCAGTTATCTCTAAAGAACAGGTTACCACTTTGCTGTCTAAAGCTAAAAACACAGCTTCAATGGGGCCTGGAGATATACCAGGCTGCCTCTTAAACAGCATAAATCAGAACTTATCAGGCCCATTAGGATCTCTATTTAACCACAGCCTTCAGAATGACTTTGCCCGATAGAGTGGTAGACAGCAACATTCATCCTTCTACACAAAGAGGGACCATCTACTGACATAGAAAATGACAGATCCATATGTCTGACTAGTCTTATATGCAAGGCCATAGAAAGAATAATTATAAACCAGATAAGTAGTGGCATAGAAAACCTCCAAACACTAGACCCGACCTAATTTAGCTTTGTCAAGGGCAGGTCATGCCTACTGAATCTGGTGGATTTCTTTGAGAAAGTCACTAAGGCCTTGGATGATGGTACATGCCACCTACTTCAACCTGTCTAAGGCATTTAACACAATTCCCTACTCAAGTATTATAAATAAACTCACAAAACTTGGCATAAATCTCTGTGTCACCAGATGGATAGCCAACCAGCTCATGCACAGGACACATGTGGTTAAAGCTGGCAAATCCAGATCCAGAAAGAGGCCAGTTACTAGTGGTGTGCACAGGGCTCAATGCTGGGACAATTCCTATTCAGAATATACTTCTCTGAAGTCAAGGCTAATGTGGAGGACTTCTGGATGAAGATGTTTGCTGATGATTGTAAGCTGGTGGAAACCAGTGAATTGCCCAGTGATGTTGATATCCTTCAGGAAGGTCTAGATCAGACAAATTATTGGTACCGGAACCATGACATAAAAGTAAATGTGAAAAAATGCATTATTATACCCTTTGGGAAGTGAAATACCCATGCAGAATACAACATCAATAGCACATCCCTAAGAGTAGACTCAGAGGTGAGAGATCTAAGTACACAGATAGATAGTTGCCTGAACTTTGACCACCATGTGTCCACAGTGGTGAGAAAGTCCTTTTATGTGGCACAACTTTTAAGTGAAGGTATGGCATCCAGATACAAGAAGCTATAGTCCTGCTGTACTCAACCCTCATTAAACCAATAATCTAGTACAATGCGCCATTTGGCATGTACATGACTAGGCAGCTGGAGCAACCTCACAGGTTCCTCACAAGGATAATGCAGAGTGTAAACAACTTGTCCTATGTGAAGAGACTAAAAGCCCTATTCCTTTTCTGTGTCTCCTATTGACTATTAAGAGGTGACCTATGCCTGACCTCCAAGGCACTCACAAATTCAGTCCTGATAGAGCTGCTACACATCCGCAAGTTAAAAAGCATGAGGTCACCTTACATAGGGATCTAAACAGATATGTGTCTCAGAAATTGCCCCTTCTTTGGAACCGGCTTACTATTCACATTAAGCAGAGCCCTTCCCTGCCCCTCTTCAATTGAGTTTGGCTCAATGGACGGGGACTCACAAATTCACACTTAGAGTAGTGCCTATGTCCCTTAGGGACAGGTGCAATCTGTAAGATACTCAAGCCTTAGGCACAAATCCATGCCATTCTCTTGCCCCTAGGTGCCATATATTGGGTAAAATTGGGTTACACTGGGTAGGCTTGTAAGGGGTCTTAAGCCATTATCCTAGCAGTCAACTATGAACCTATGAATAAGATAATACAGTAGGTGTTTGATGACGGAGTGCTGGTCTCTCAGGATTCACTGCAGGGATCCTACTTTTAGCTTCTGTATTTAATCTGTATTATCTTTCTGCATTACTATCATTTAAAATGTTACTAAAAGAGGTTTAGGCAGGGTAGTGAGCTAGATGGCAAATTGTTTTTTATCAAACATAGCCATTCATGTAAAACAGTGGCATTGTCTTGTTTGGCATTACAAAGACATTCAACATGGCAGAATTGGATTTATTACATGTCCTTTAGCTGAAGAACATTGGTGCCAAGTTAAAAGAATGGGTTTGGAAATTATACACTCTTCAACTCATTTAGAGTCATTATCAGTCAGGGGAAGGGCTATCCAACCCAGATAGGATACACAGCGGCATCAGACAAGATTGCCCCTTGTCTCTTTCTTCTGGTCATTGAGGAGGTAGCATTTAGAGTGAGACAAATTTTGAAAAGTGAAAACTGTGTTGGATGGGTCTGATAATTCCTTTCTTTTGTTTGCAAATTACTGTGTTTTCCTAAGATCAGATTTGCAGGCAGTTCTTACAAACATCATAGCCATCTTTTATGATTTTGATAAGGTTTGAGACAGGTTTGTAATCTATCAAAGACAGTCATAGATAAAAGGGAGACTACACCTTTGCAGGCTGTGTATTGCAAGTTGTAAAACAGGCCTCTTATTTGGGATTGAAATTAAACTGAACATTTTATAACACAGTCAAGGCTAACACTGAGGAATTTGTTTTTAGAATCCATAGTGTTATTTCTAATGTTGCTCACTTTTGGACAATTGTGGATAAGATTAGGGCAGTGCAGAGTATGATTCTTTCTCAAATACTATACTTTGCCAGAAACATCCCAATACTCATGCTAGTGACATGTCCCAGAATGGTTTATGTTTAAAAATATTTAAATACTGCACTCGTGTAAAAATTTATAAATACTGCAGTCCTTGTGGAGGGGCCAAGAAGGATCTCTGCCTCCATTGCTTATCTCCCAAGGTTTAATGGTAGCCTAGAACTCACACATCTTGCTCATTATGTAGCGGCCTATCAAATATCTCATATACTTTGAAGAACTGGGATAAGTCATGAGAGGACAGATACTGAGCTCTAAGAAAGATGTTTTTTAGGATTTCCTCAAGAACGGATGAATTCCATATATTCTGGTAGCCTTGAAATAGGAGGCTTAGCATGGGGTTGGGGCCCCAGGCAATATGTTTGACATCACCCTGACAATCAGGTAATAGGTAGAGCCTATAAGCATCAATGTTGAGACAGACATTCAAGAATGGTCGCAACTTCTGATTCAAAACAAACCAACATTTCTAAAGAGTCTAGGAGAATTAAATGATGAGTTCCCTTCTGATACCCATATCCAGCTCAGATATATTTGAACTCATAATGTTTCCTCATGGGGAGAACCAAAAGACAATTCAGAAGGAAGAAATGGAAAAATCATATAGAAAAGTCGATTGGGGAGAATTGATAGAGAGCTCTGGGAGGCCAGTGCTAAAGCTGTGAGATGCCTTGTGATAAGATGGCAGGTGCAAGACAAAATACGATTTACAGTGGGATCAGTGGAAACATGTCTGGAAGCTGCTGGCAGGCTTAGCAGATGGGCTAGGTGTTATAACCAAATTTTAATTATTTTATTTGGCGGTATACTGCACATAATAGACAATAGAGAACATGAATTGTACACGATAGTAAATGCTGGAGATGTAATCAGGCTGGGTACAGCAATATTCACATATTTTGGTACTGCCACAAGATTAAAATTTACTAGGACCATCTTATCATGAGGTTGAGGGATGCATTGGGAGGGAATATACCTCCAAGGTGGGAGTTTTGGATATTAGGTAATACCCCAAGGACAAGCCTTCCCACATTCCAAAGGATGAAGTTTGTTGCTAAACTTATGTACATAATATGTTATTTTCCCTCAAACAAAGCAGTTCCTCTGACTGTCTTTATTATTTATTATTAAATGTTTTAAACACTTTCAACTGTGGCTGGTTTATGAAGAGATAATTTAAGCTCTAGAGTACATTGCATGCTTATAAGTGATCTTTTACTAAGTCACTCCATAGCCTTGAGAATGATTAGTCATACTACTATTGGATGATAATATTGCACAGTAATAACTGGACACCTAATTTTGAGGGCCTTTTAGTAGCTGATGAATATTAGCTGGTGGTGGCAGTAATTACTACCGTGCAGTCTGGGTATTGAGGCACAGCTGGAGAATCTGTGTCAGCTTTTCCCAGGAGAGGTTGTGCAGCGTATGAAGTCTTATCTCAAAGTGTGTGTGTGTGTGTGTGTGTGTGTGTGTGTGTGTGTGTGTGTGTGTGTGTGTGTGTGTGTGTGTGTGTGTGTGTGTGTGTGTGTGTGTGTGTGTGTGTGTGTGTGTGTGTCAGCTACTTGGGCAGGGACATGAAGCAGTGGTTGGACAGAGAGGGTACTGGAGATTAGCTTGCCAGCTAGGCTGAGATCTGGACCCTATAGCTGTGCCAGTGGGGTCTCTTATTGGGGACCTGGAGTGCAAGGGAGCAACCAACCCCAGACTGACTGTGATCTCTATGTGCACGTAAGGGAAATTGTACTTTGCTGTGGGTATTTGTTATCCTTTCCTCTACATGACACACCCTCTCTGGTGTTAGTGGTGAGGATTGAGGCTCCTTGATTGCTACACCAGGGCATTCATTTGCTTTATCAGACTTCTGACTTTTTGAATTATATTGACCTTCTGCAGTCTATTTGTCTCATTTATCTTAATGTATCCATCCACGTCTATTAAATCAAGCAACTCTTCTCTTAGCTCATTTTCTTCCATACTAAGAGCACATCCCTTGTTTTCCATTTCCTGTGGACATTCTATAGAAAGTTCTATAGCATCTTCCTGTGGCACATTCTCTTCAATTTTATCCTGTGCCATCCATTGCTCTGTCATATGGGATCTCACTGGCCTATCACTCCTCATCACTGACTGCATCAGAGTTTCCACAGTTTCCTGTTCCTTCCCTTGCTGTTAGCTTCAAGTGAATGTTTATACTGGTTTCCTGTGGAAGGGTCCAGAACATCTTGATATGGCACTTGATCTGTTGCTTCCTGTCCCACTGGTTTTCCCTTTGGATATCCATTACTCTATCCTGTTGTGGTGCTTTCTGCATTTGATTTTGTGCACTGAATCCTTCACTTTGCAGGTGCTCCATAACCTCAATTTCTATTTCTTTAACTTCTCCATTACTGATCTCCTTTTCCGCTTTGTCTTCTTATTTTTTGAATTGTAAAGTGTTCCATGTCCAGATTCCTTTGCCTTTATTTCTCTTCAAATACCTTTGGTGCTGCTCTTTTTGTATTGGTAAGTTTTGCTTTCTCCTTTACATAAATATTACACCATATTAAATCTGTTTTTCTTTCCCATGTCCTTATTTCTTCTTCAGATGTTTCCTGATCTTCCTGTTTCTCCTTACTTTGGGGACTCACTCCATCATGCTGTGATGTACTCTGTGTTAGACCTTCTATGCCAAATCCTTCACTTAGTAGGCACGCCATAATTTCAGCTTCTTTTTTTTAACTTCTACTTTACTAATCTTCTTTTCTACATTCCCTGCTTGTGATATTATTTTTTTTATTGTGAAATGTTCCATATCTGGATGCCTTTACCTGTATTTCTCTTTGAATATCTTTGGGGCTGCCTTTTCTATATAAGTTCAGTTGGCTTTCTCCTTTGCATAATTATTGCACCATATCAAATCTCTCTTTCTTTCCCATGTCCGTATTTATTTTTTATAATCTCGAGGTTTTGTTATTTATATTTTTGCACTTCTTCCTCAGATGCTTCTTTTCCCAAACAAATCAAAGTTTCTTGATCTACATACTGTTTTTCACAAGTCTGTTGTATTTATGAATGCAAATTTTCATTTTAAGCTTCAGACAGTTTTTCTTGTGGAAGTATTTTTCTTTCCTCTAATTTCTCTCTTAATCAGTTTGTATATCTTGTGTCTGGAAAGTCTGGGTTTTTGAATAATAGTAACAATACATAACTTATTTTTTATAGGTTCATAGGTTCATAGGTAGGTACTAGGCTATCGGCCCTAGGGCCCATACAAGCCTAGCCAAAAAATGTACCCTGGCTTTCGCCACCCAAGAAAATTATTTTCCTGTGCCCCTGTCGAGCAGAGCCACAGAAGTGATCCCCGGGGTGAATTTCCCATTTCCCATCCAATCATCAAGATTTTTCTTGAAGAGTGCTAATGAGGAGCTCTGTTTGATATAGATAGGTAGTCTGTTCCAGAGTATGGGAAGTCTCTGGGACAGGAATCTATCCCTCCAGCATGTTCTGTTTATTGTGGTGACAAGGTTAAGGTCCCTAGAGCATGTAGCTCAGAGGGATTGGGATTTCTTTAAGTGGAGCATGTCCAACAGCTCTGGGTTTGACATAGCTTTGTATGTTAGGCAGAGATCGCCCCTGAGTAGGCGATATGCGATGGAGTAAAGCTGTACCTTTTGAGACGGTCTGAATAGGGCATCTGTTTGAGGCCAGTAATCTTTGTGAGGTATTTCTGTGGTCTTTCCAGTTGTTGTAGATGTCTTGTGAGGTACATACCAAAAGGGGCATTGTACTCTATAATGGGTCTAATGAGTGATGAGTAGAGGGAACAATGACCTCTTTTTTCTGGATGAGAATCCTTTTGTGATGAGATGAGCCATGTAGAAGGATTTCCTGACCACTGTGGCAATGTGATTATCAAAGGAGAGACTACTGTCCACCTGTGTCCCAAGGTCTCATCACATTTTCAGCATTAAGTAGACTACCAGCTATGTGGTAGTTCATGGGTACAGAGTTTTTACCAAAGAGGATGACAATACACTTTTGGCATTGAGCTTCAGGCCATGGCTTTGACACCAGGTATCTGTCTCAGTGAGGCCCTTTTGTAGTTTGTCCACATCATTAGAAGTTTCGATTATGGCTCCTAGTTTGCAGTCATCTGCAAACTTTGTTAGCCAAAGACCTTCTGTGTTGACCTGCACTTCAGAGAAGTAGATACCAAACAGGAGAGGACCCAGGACTGCACCTTGTGGTACTCCACTTGTCACTGATCTGATGTCGGATTTGGAATCCGCTACTTTCACAGTGTGGGTTCTGTCCATGAGCCAGTTGGCAACCCATCTTGTGACATAGGGATTTATACCTAGTTTAGTGAGCTTATCTATAATTCCAGAGTGGGGATGGTATCGAAAGCCTTGGCGAGATCTAGATAAGCTATGTGAACCATTTTACCCTCATCTATGGCTTTGGTGACTGCTTCAAAGAAGTCAATCAGGTTTAGGAGACATGATCTGCCTTTTACAAATCCAAACTGAGTAGGGTCCAGAGTTTGGAGATTACCAATGTCTTTGTTTATGAGTTCCATGATGATACATTCCATGGCCTTGCAGACCAGGCTTGTCAGGCTAATGGGGCGGTAGTTCCCAGGGTCCATCATGGCTCCCCCTTTGTGGAGTGTGATAATTGTCACGGTGCACCATTCAGTTGGTACAAAGCCTGAGGTGAGGCTATGATTGAACATGGTGCTTAGGTAGGATGCCAGTTCATTCTGTAGTTCATGTAGAACGCAGCCTGGGATATTGTCAGGTCCCATGGATGCTGTGTTCTTGGCTTTGGAGAGTGTTTTTTTTACCTGTGCAGCCATGATTATAGGAACTTTGCATTCTTCCGGTATAGAGAGATGGGCCCTCTAGGGGGTGAGAGGGGGGTAAAGTTAGCACTGAACCTATCTGCTAGGACGTTGGCAATATCAGTTGGTTCTGTATATTTAGTGCCATTATGCTGTAACTCAGAGCAGATCTGAGTGTTTCCATTGAGATTCTTGACATAGCTATAGAATGCTTTGTGGTTGTCTTTAGAGTCAGTGACAATTTTGTTTTCGTAACTAGCTTTGGAGGATTTTATGAGGGATCTCAGCTTCTTACTGAGGTTGACCAAGGAGTTTCTCCAGTCATGGGATTTTACTCTTTTTTGCAACAGTTTCTTTCTTCTGTTGTAGAGTTTGTTTATGGCAGAGGACCACCAGATTGGCTTCCTTTTTTGGAGGATAACATCTTGGTTCTCTTAGGGATAGCATGAACCATGCATTCATGCAAGTGCTTATAAAGTGCATTTGTGTAGGATTCGGCAGTCATACCTCTATTGTCCATCTGCATGGGTGTCATGAAGTTTGCCACTTCTGTCTTAAGAAGTGTGAAGTTGGCTTTTGAGAAGTTTTTTACGATGGTTTCCCTAATTGGGGCTGGGGGTGGGATGTGGATGTCTAGGCTGATAAGCTTGTGGTCGGATCCTCAATATCCACTCTATCGTCTTTATGGCTCGTCTTTGGCCTATTAGTTTTTGTGATTTTTGTGGACTGCTACTTCCTTCTACAACAGGACCTCCATCCTCTCCTTGGGCCTGGCCCCACTGTGGGACTGTTTCCGTATTTTGAGGATTCTCTGCTCATTTTTTCCAGTCCTGGACTCCTGGCACCAGTGCACCTACCAGGATTCAGCACTTTTTTATCCTGGGTCTTGTGCACCCAGTTATCTCTTTTAATTTTGACCTACTTCTGTTCATGATATGTAAATACAGTCTACATACTAGGGTCACCTTGGTGAGATTTTGTAAAAGCAAGGTCCACCTCATGAAGGTACTCACCAAGACTTGAGGATGAAGTCAGTTTCAGCACTACTACACTTCTTTGCTTGCTGACTTTTTGTCTCACCATTTGGACCCCTTATTGCATCTATGTAGCTGTTTACATGCTGGTAAAGTGTGATGATTTCTGTTCTCATGTATTCAGTGGAGTTATCTGGGTTTGGTGGGGATTTGATGTTCGCCAATGTATCAGTTAGTCTTAGAGACATTTCTAAAGGTACCTTGTGTAGAAGGAGTCTCAGGTTTCAGTTTTATTTTGAATAAGATGATTTTATGTTCAGACCTAACAAGTAATGAAGATATGCAAGTGATGAAACGAGATGCGTCCATAATAATACAGAGAAGATCCAAGAAGTTCCCCTAGTGAGTACTCTTGTTAACTAAGAGAATTACATCCTTTAAACCTATTTTGCATGGGGGCTTAACGAAGGAATTTCAGGAGGGGAATGAGTTGGCTTTAGAGTCCCATGCACTACACAAAAATCAGGCTATGATTTTGCCATACAATGGACAGGCAAGACAAATTATTAGAATTATTAAGGATACTTGGCAAAGTTCTTTTGATAGTGATACTATAAGTATATTAGGAAACACCCCAACTTTTACATATAGTAGGGGTAGGAACCTTAAAGAATTAATGGAAGCTGAACCTAATATTGAGACATATAGGAGCTCCAAAATGAGTAAATGCGGAGTTTGCAGTACATGTAAGTTTATTAATAATGGCCCTTATGTGGTAGTTCAAGGCTTCTATAAAACTATTAGGTGTCCTGGATTCTGTAACTGTAATACTAAGATGATAGTGTATATTGCTACATGTTTGAGCTGTTCTACTTTCTATGTTGGGAAAACAACAAGAAAGTTAAGGCTCAGAATCCTGGAACACTTAAGAGACATCAGGAACAAAAGAACTAACAATGCCTTGTATATGCACAGTCTAAGTTGCCCTAATTTTAAGAGATTTCTGTTTTTTGTAACAGACAGAATTCCATTTAATGACAAGGGAGGTGATTTAAAAGTTTTACTTGAGATGAGGGAGTGCATCTGGCAGTTGAGGCTGGATGCATCTAGACCTCCAGGCATTAATGATCACATTTCAGTTTCTAGCATTTTAAAGTACAAATCTACATTTGTTTGAAGAATGTTAAGCATTACATTATGATTTTCTATTTATTATTTTTATTTACTACTTTTACACAAACATGTTTAACATGTAGATTTTTTAAAAAATGTTTGTGTTTTAAGTTGAACAACATTTTTTTCTAGTTATAATTAACTGTGCTGTCAAACAAGTATAGGAGTAATGTTTTACTGTGACTTGAATTTACAAATTGCTCTTTGCTTGGGGTTGGTTGCTTAGAGGGGAGTGTCTGTAACTTTTTCTTCTTTCAGCTTTTTCCTGGTTAGGGGGTGCCCACATCACCTCACCTCCACCGCACATTGATTGGCAGTGGTGTTTTTTTACAGTGAGTTGTTGCCAGCCCCCATAGAATAGAAGCACCACACCACACACACATTTAGAGTGTCCAGAAGTGTCCAATGTCTTTTGGATGTGTGGGATGTGGGGCACCCAGAGGAGGAAACCAGAGGACAACCCAGGAAGGCCGCTGGAGGCAGCACGGCAGGCCAAGGCAGAGAGAGAGAGAGAGAACCTGAAAACCTACAGTATGCGACCATGCACCACAGTGTACCACACCCAGAGTGTCTGTAACTAATAGCTTTAAATGCAACAAAGATGAAGGACTCTTTTACTCTGATGATGCCTGATTATGTATGTGGGTGAAAGTGCTAAGTTATCTGTTTTCATGTACAGGAATATTATGTGTGTTTTCATTCTCTTGGTCTATTAAAGTTTGCAGTGTCTGAGGAGCTGAGCTGGTTTATCATTTACAAACTCTTGTTAACTATTCCTGAGCATTTATGCTGAGAAAGTGAAGGAATATCTGTGTTTATGCACTAGTGTTTATGTAGGTTTGCCAGTCAATAGTTGGATAGCTTAGATCACCTCAGAAAAAGGTATTTGATAGATATTACATAAAGTAAAATTATGTTCCCCATATTTTAATGTCTAAGTATAGGAAGGTATTTGTTTCTTTAGTTAACAATGTAAACCACACAACCTATGCTCATTGTATGGACTGCAGTTCCATCTAGAGTACCATAATGATAGTCTGACTATGCAAAATGTTTTCTCAACAAAACAACAATATCCAGTTTAATGCAGATTTGGTTTCTCAGGTTGCATGCAGATATGGTTACCACCTGTCCCACTTTGTGAGGGAAAAGTCCCTGTTTGGGCAGTTGTGTCCTGCAAATAAATTGTAAAAATGGCAAATGTCCTGAGATTTTAGGACAAATTATTTCCTATATTTTATGTAATAGTTGCATAAAACAGTTATTCTGTATCTGAAGCACCGAAATGTTATAAGAAACAAAATAAGCAACTAAAATGCTACAAGAATAAGCTTTTATTTAGGCAAAAATGTGAAGTTCTGACTTTCTACTGGCCGTGGGTATGTTTTGGCCTGCAAAAACTGCCTTCAGCTTTCAGTCATTATCAAACATTGTCAACAGTAAATGTAACTAAACCCTACAGAGAGCATGCTTCATCACTAACAACTCTGTGTTCCTCAAGGCAATAAAAAATCAGACCTCAAAAAGAGTTAATGGATCCTTTAGGGTCAAGCTAGATTAGTGAGGGTGCAATGATGGCTTAGGACAAAAACTATCATGGCAATATAAGATAGCAAGTTTTAGCAACAAGTGGAATGTTCACAAATAAACAAAACCAAAAAAGCAGCAGCAAACCAAAAATCCACAGAAAAGCAAATGCAGGCCAAAGGACTTCATAAAAAAGAAGCGACAAATCCACTTTATTTACACAGCAGTAAAAGGTTAGCGCTTTCTTCCCTGAAACAAACTAGGAACTTCATCAGACAAATAAAAATGTTCCAACAACTTTTTAAATCTTGTAACCTGAAGTGCATATGTAGTGACATCACAAACCATACTTTTTAAACTCAACTAAACCACACTCCTGGTTCATGACATATATCCAGCCTTGCTTAAAGAAAATACCTGAATGAATGGCTTAAGTACAAAAAGTAATATAAAATATGAAATGTGAAATGACATGTCAAACATTTTAAAATTGTAAACAAGTGTGACTTCTAAGTAGGTACTGTTAATGTGTGTTTCTAATACTCATAAATAAATAAAAAGCATGTTTTTTTCTTTTAAAGACCTAATACAAAAATACTTATAAAATCAAGTATTACATAAAAGTAAGCTGTATATATGTAAATGTATATAAAACTCAGGGGTCATCTATTCAAAGCTTTTAAATTTAAAGCACTTTAAATAGAAACAGCCTCATTTATACTGTACATACTGTAACAGTTTTCTCCACTATGACAGCAGCCATCCTCACACAAAAAAGAGCTGTCATGAAAGGGGAACTCGTTAGAGCTGCGAGGATGGTAATATTGTGGGAAGGTTTTCTCTTAGAATGTAACAACTTAGAAAATATGTTCTTAAAGCGAGGTTACTCTAAAGATTTAATTCAAGAAGTAATGAGGGAAGTCATTACAAAAAGACAAAATGGATACTTTAGGGCATTATTGGGGTATGGACTAAGTGACCAGAGTCTACTGTTAGATGGATCAGGGGCAGAATCCTACCATGTTCCACCAATAATAGACACAACATGTTTGGTTGTGGTAACAAATAAAGAGAACAACAAAGCCACGTTTGACAATAGTCCCGTATTCATCACAACATTCTCTACTGACAGCCACTATATTAAAAACCCACTTAACAAGAACTGGAGTTTATTGAGTACAGACAGGGATATCATAAAACATGTAGGGGAATACCTAGTCTGTGTTTATAAAAAGGGCAGCAATTTGAAATGCTTTTATGAAAATCTAAATACCCCCCCAAAAAACAGGATACATGTTTAAGTGTGGTTGGTGCAAGTTTTACCCATATATTTTGCCAGTGAATAAAATTAACATTAATGGGATGAGCTACAAAATTTTGGGTAAATTTAGTTGCAACTCAGAAAAAGTGGTTTATTGTGCTAAGTGTTCCCAATGCACGTGTTTCTATATAGTAAAAACTGAACGCAAGTTGTAACACCACATTGGGGAACACATGAGGAACATCAGAGATGAATGTGAGTTTAACTCTTTGGCAAAACATGTTAAAGAAAATAGTGGACACAATTTTAGATTGATAGTGTTGGACAGTGTAGTAGTGAACAATGGGGAGGGGGGTGCATGGCCACTGCTACTGGGAAGACAAGAATTAATATGGCAGTTGCGCTTAAATGCCAAGGTTTGGCCGGGGTTAAATGAGGCTGTTTCTATTTCAAGTGTTTTAAAATTAAACGCTTTGAATAGATGACACCTGAGTTTTATATACATTTACATATATACAACTTACTTTTATGTAATACTTGATTTTATAAGTATTTTTGTATTAGGTCTTTAAAAGAAAAAAACATGCTTTTTATTTATTTATGAGTATTAGATACACATATTAACAGTACCTACTTAGTATTCACACTTGTTTACAATTTTAAAATGTTTGACATGTCATTTCACATTTCATATTTTATATTTTATATAACTTTTTATACTTAAGCCATTCATTCAGGCATTTTCTTTAAGCAAGGCTGCATATATGTCATGAACCAGGAGTGTGGTTTAGTTGAGTTTAGAAGTGTGGTTTGTGATGTCACTACATATGCACTTCAGGTTACAAGATTTAAAAAGTTGTTGGAACATTTTTTATTTGTCTGATGAAGTTCCTAGTTTGTTTCTGGGACAAAAGCGTTAACCTTTTACTGCTGTATATATTTAGTGGATTTATCGCTTCTTTTTTGTGGAGTCCTTTGGCCTGCATTTGCTTTTCTGTTGATTATTGCAATGTTCACAACCTGACTATATTTGGGTTCCTAAATACATTTGCAAAATCAGGTAACAGCAGCAACAATTCAGTTACAGCAATGCACAAGGGGCGTTCTTATGTGGACAACAGGCTTATAAGTGGCTGCCTCAGACTGGAGTGAAACACTAAGGGTAATGCTGCTCAATGCCAGAAGTCTAAACCTCAAAATGCATGCACTCGAGGGCCTTCTCAGTATGGAGAACATCGATGTCTGTGCTGTGACAGAAACCTGGTTCAGGGCTCCTGAGAGCACCCCAGCACTAACAGGTTTTACCTCATACCATGCGTTCCGGCCCCAAAATCCGGACAATACCAAGAAAGGAGGGGAGGTATCCATATTCATCAAGGACACCCACACCTCAAGACTGGTGGCAACGCACGATGCATCGGAGACCATCCAGGTGCAATTAACCATAGGCAAGACTGCTCTGCAAATTGTAGCATGTTACAGGCCACCCTCACAAACTCAGGAACCTCACATGGCTTTCCTGAAAACACTGGAGGATAAATGTATCTCCAAACACCATCATACTAGGTGACTTCAATTACCCTAATATAGACTGGGAACACTACTCAAGCCCAAACACCTAGCCCAAAAGTTCCTGGAATTCATAAACTCAAATGCCATGGAACAACTAGTCACCATCCCCACAAGAGGAGAAAACATACTTGATATCATCATCACGAACATGGGAGCACAATGTTCAACACCGGAAGTATACCCCTCACTGGTGAGATCAGATCACAAACTAATCTTGCTGGAGGTCCTCATCCCACCCCACCTGAAATAAAAGACCACAGTAAAAAACTTCTCGAAAGCCGACTTCACACTTCTAAAGACTAGTGTGGTCTCCTTTAAGGCCCCCGAGCCGGCTGAAAACAGTACTCAAGCCGCTGAATCACTTACAAATGCCTTCTACCAGCACCTGCAGGACTGCATGGATAAGGCAATCCCAAGCAAAACAAAGACTCTTTGTACCAAGGGCAAGCGTTCAGTCTGGTGGACCCCAGCCATAAACAAACTCTACAACAAAAGGAGGAAGCTACTACAAGATAGAGCAAAATCCTTAAAAGGTAAGACACCTTTGATCACTATAAGTAAAAAGCTACGAGCTCTCATAAAATCATCTAAAGCAAATTTTGAGAGGAAAATAGCTAAAGACTCAAAAGAAAATCATAAGGCCTTCTTTAGCTATGTTAGAAACCTGGGAGGAAACTCCCAGATATGCTCAGAACTAGTTCAAAATGATGTGAAGATTACTGATCCTACAGACATTGCCACCATACTGGCTGACAGGTTCAGTGCAAACTTCCCCCCCCCCCCAAAAGGAGAGATATCTATACCAAATGGTTGCAGCCCCCCAAACATCTCAAACGCCCAAGTGAGAACTGCTCTCCAAAGCAAAAAACACAGCATCCATGGGACCTGATGGTGTCCCAGGCTGTGTGCTCCACGAACTCAATGAGGAATTAAACCCACAGCTAGGACAGCTGTTTAATCATAGTCTCACCTCTGGATACATTACCCAGGAGTGGCGCACTGCGACTGTGGTCCCACTTCACAAAGGCGGTGCCTCCACAGACCCTGGAAATTACCGGCCCATTAGCTTGACAAGCCTTACCTGCAAAGCTATGGAGAGGATTATAATGGACCTCATAAATAAAGACATAGGGAATTTGCAGACTTTGGATCCAACCCAGTTTGGCTTTGTCAAAGGCAGATCATGCCTTTTAAACTTGGTTGACTTTTTCGAAACAGTCACCAAAGCCATTGATGAGGGAAAGGCAGTCCATACAGCCTACCTCGATCTGGCAAAGGCCTTCGACACAATACCCCACTCGGGTATCATTGAAAAACTCATCAGCTTAAATGTTAACCCATACATTACAAGATGGGTTGCAAACTGGCTGAGTGACAGAACCCACAGGGTCAGAGTTGCTGGCGCCATGTCAGACTCAAAGCCTGTCACAAGTGGTGTCCCACAGTGCTCAGTCCTGGGCCCACTCTTGTTTGGCATCTACTTATGGCTGACAAAGTTTGCAGATGACTGCAAACTGGGCGCCGTAGTCGAAAACACATCTGACACAGATATCCTTCAGAAGGGTCTCACAGAAACGGATGACTGGTGCCAGAGCCATGGCCTAAAGTTAAATGCCAAAAAATGCATAGTCATACCCTTCGGGAAAAACAAGGTTACCCCTAGATATCATATAGGTGGTAATCCTCTGAGCACAGAAGAAGTTATCAGGGACCTGGGGACCCAGGTTGACAGTAGCCTGTCATTCGACACCCATGTAGCTAAAGTAGTTAGGAAGACCTTCTACATTGCCCACCTTATCATGAAGGGATTCACATCTAGATCAAGGGAGGTCATAGTCTCCCTATACTCATCACTCATCAGACCAATGATTGAGTACAATGCCCCATTCGGAATGTATCTGACCCGACACTTGCAGCAGCTGGAGAGGCCACAAAAGTTCCTCACCAAAAGGATAAAGGGTCTCAAAATCTGTCCTATGCTGCCCGACTGAAAGAACTCCAGCTCTATTCAGTCGCTACAGCTTTGCTCAGAGGTGACCTTTGCCTGACATACAAGGCCATGTCTAACCCAGATTTGATGAATATGCTTCACCTCAAAATCTAGATCCATCAGAGCCACAAGGCGGGAGACTTAAACCTCGACACGGCTATTAATAGGGCGTGCTGGAGGGATACATTCATCACCCAAAGACTCCCTATGCTGTGGAACAAAATCCCGGTATATGTGAGGCAGAGCACCTCGCTGGCCTTGTTCAAGAGAAATCTTGACCAATGGATGGGAGATCACAGATATACTCCAGGGATTACCTCAGTGTCACTGCTAGACAGAGGCACAGCAAAATAATGGGTATAGTTCCCCATACAAAAGGGGTGGCGTAAGCCACAAAACTATGGGCTAGACCTTGAGGTGTGGGTGTCCTTTATGAATATGGACACCCTCCTCATCTTGGTATTGTCCGGATTTTGGGGCCAGAGCATGATATAAGGTGAAACCTGATAGTGCTGGGGTGCTCTCAGGAGCCTTGAACCAGGTTTCTGTCACAGCACAGACATCATGTTCTCCATACTGAGAAGGGCCTCGAGTGTGTGCATCTTGAGATTGAGACTTCTGGCATTGAGCAGCATTACCCTTAGTTTTTTCCTTTTTGTGTTCTAGGGTGGTAGGTTTAGAATTTGAGCCTTGCCTAATAAAGGCACTATGGGGGTGGCAAGAGCCTTTGCCAATATCCGGAAGCCTAGGGGTGACAGGTGCAAGCCATCCCTTGCGAAGCAGCGTGGCTTGTCCAGCATGTCATCCCAGGCAGACAGACATTGGATCCCCTTTGAATGACACCAGAATTTAAGCCAATTATTAAAGCTGATCATCTTATCACTGTATTGTGGCATCATTCTAGGTGAAGGTAGGATACTGCTCAATGTCAGGGTCATACCTGCCCAGGCTACATAATCAGAGAGCTCCTCAATGTCTCTTTTCATGTAGTCCAAGGAGGTACGTCTCAGGTCGTTGACACCAGCGTGGACAATGACCGAGTCATACTTGTACCTGCTGTTGAGAGACCTGAGTGCTTGCATTATGTGGTGGATTCTAGCGCCCGACAGGCAGCTTACTGTGACCTTCTCCTTACTCAGTCTGGTGAGCGGGACGTCAGTGTGTCTGACTATGGAGTCACCTATGACAAGTATGTTTGGTGTTGTATTTGGCCTTAAGGGCAGTGACTGCTTTGCACACTGATTTTGTTGTTTATGTGTTGTTTGTGTGGTGTATTGAGTTTGCAGTTGCTTGGGTGTCTGCTTTGGAGGCCTCTGCTGTTTAGGTAAATTTTACTCAGAGCCTCGAGTATGTCTTAGTGTGTTTATGTGTTTGATTCAGTGGTGTGGTTGAGTTATGTGAGACTGGTATTGTGGTGTGTGTAGTTGCCTTCTCCTCCTGCCTGGTCTTGCCAGTCCTGAGTTGAGAGAGCTCAGCCTCCAGTCTGGCTAAATAGCTGCATCTCTCACAAGTGTTAGTGTTACGTGGGAGGAGGAGAGGGTTGTCCGTGTACATGAGGCAATTGTAACATTGTCTCAGAATTCCCAGATTCATCAACTGGGCAGGAGAGGACGCCAGCATCTGACCCTTCGACATGCTAGAAAGAATTATGAGTTGGTATGAGACAGAAAAGTAGTGGGCTTAGCAGGGAAGTGGGCGCTCCTGGGGAGTTTTGCTACTGAGAGATTTGTATAATATAGGAGTGCTTGACCTGCAAAGAGAATGCTTATAAGACAAGGGATATGCTTATAAGACAAGTGCTGAGCTTTTTGAGAAGAAAAAGCTATTTGGAACAAGTGCTGCACTTTTTAGTGAAGGTGTAAACTGTTTAGGCTCCTAACAGAGCAGTTCTAAGGGAAAAATTGAAGAACAGACTTTCTGGAGCCAGAAAGACTTTAACCATGTTTAACTGGCGCTGCCCGATGCTGCTCTAGTGGCAACTCCGCGCTAATTCGCGCTAAAGCACGTTAAAGCGTGCTTGATAGCAGGGGCTGGAAAGAAGCAGGAATAGACCCAAAACGGACAATAAAACTACAGTTTCAAGTCAGTAACCACCTCTACGGGGTTACTGACTTGACTATGGATTATTGGAATGTTCACAACCTGACTATATTTGGGTTCCTAAATACATTTGCAAAATCAGGTAACAGCAGCAACAATTTAGTTACAGCAATGCACAAGGGGTGTTCTTATGTGGACAACAGGCTTATAAGTGGCTGCCTCAGACTGGAGTGAAACATGCTATCTGGAATATCTAATCCCATCTATTAGGAGTACAAATTAACTTCCAAAAGGAGCAGTTAAAATGTGAAGAAAAAAGTGACATAAATAACCCAATAGCAAAGGTAAACACAACATGAACATATAGCCATGGTATTGGCTATGCCAACAGTAATGGTTTATGGCATATAGCTTTAGGGAATGATGTGATATTGGAAATAGGTATATTCCCCAGGTATACAGCTGCTAAAGTTATCTGAGAGCTCAGAAAGTTATTCAAGCTACGAGAAACCCTGACTAAAGCTATGTTTGGAGAAGTGTCAAACATTACAGTAAAAATAACAGCCATGAAAACTATAGGACTGCAAAATAAAATGACCCCTGATTATATTTTCACCTCACAAAGGGGTACATGGGACCTAATCAGAAAAAAAAGTGCTGTACATATATCCAAAATAAACCAGAATCCATACAAATTCACTTAGATAAACATCTTGGGTCATAGAGGGAGTTCTAAAGTTAACTAATATATGCTGTGGGACCTTTCTTATGGTTATTAGAGGGAGTTCTAAAGTTAACTAATATATGCTGTGGGACCTTTCTTATGGTTATTAGAGGGAGTTCTAAAGTTAACTAATATATGCTGTGGGACCTTTCTTATGGTTATTAGAGGGAGTTCTAAAGTTAACTAATATATGCTGTGGGACCTTTCTTATGGTTATTAGAGGGAGTTCTAAAGTTAACTAATATATGCTGTGGGACCTTTCTTATGGTTATTAGAGGGAGTTCTAAAGTTAACTAATATATGCTGTGGGACCTTTCTTATGGTTATTTAGACATGAAGAGCTGTAGTGCATCATGCTGGGATGCGAGTCTCTTCTGGGAGATTGAGACACCCCACATTTTTCCCCTTCTGCACAGTAGCTAGTCTAAACATGTGAAAGATATTATAGACCTGCACAGTCAGACTGCCCTCTCCCATTTTAAGCCACGTGCCAGTCACTCTATAGACACATATGTCCTCCAGGGTGATGAGGGCTTACAGAGAGTGGAGTGTCTTGTTTTGGCTCCTAGCATTAACTGGTAAAACCTTCACATTTTCCTTTCCTTGTTTATGTTGGTAAGTTTATTGGATGTCATTGCCTAAAAAAAGGGAGTGTGGGGGTGAACAATATCTTCACCAGTAACTGAAACCCTAGAATGGATAGATGCAGGTCGGTATTGATCCTTTCCTCCTGGGCTGACAAATATTGCACCCACTTTGAATGTTGACTGGGTAGAGGCCTCACTTCAGGGCTCAGCATCAATGACTTTGGGATTCCTTATGCTATGTGAGGTGATTAAAAACTAAGCCAATTAATAAAGTCAAATATGTTTTGCTCATATTGTAGCATCATCCTAGAAGAATGTAGATTACTGCTCAATGCTGGGCTCATAGCTGCCTAGGACACTTAGTTTAAGCACTCCATCATGTATCTCTTCATATACTCCAGGGAGGTACATCTCAAGAAATTGACACTCACATGATTACAGAGTCATACCAGTATTTGTTCAAGGACTGGAGTGCATGTGTGATCTAATGGAGTCTATCATCAAGCAAACAAGTTACAGTCACTCTTATGCACAGCCTGGTAAGAGGTACATCTGTATGTTTTAACAATGGAGTTACCTATAACTAGAATGTTGACTGGGTAGATGACTCACTTCAGGGCTCAGCATCAAAGACTTTGGGATTCCTTGTGCTGTGTGAGGTGTACACTTAACTTGCTGCATATGCTTTGTGACTCTGTTGCATTTTGGAGATCTTTGAGGTTTAGGCAAGTTAATCTTTAGAACATTGGTATATGATGCAGTATGCATATTGTGATGGTCTTGGTGAGGTGTTGCTAATGGTGTACTACTGACAATTTTAATGTCTGAATTTATTGTGTGTGAAATTTTTGTCACCAAGGACATTATATTTGTACATCTCTCACACATTGTGTTATGCTTTTTGAGCAATATATGATCCTTAAACAAAATGAGACTATTCTTACACTGTTTCCCAAAAGCTACCTCTATCATGCTGGCTACAAAAGTTCTGGGGAAGTGCTCATCCAAAGTTTTGACAAGAATGACTCAGTTGAAGGGGTGGCTATAACTACCTGGAGTTCAGCTTGTTTAGGATACTATTTGGGTGGACTTATTACCAATGTGTGGGGAAATGCCTAGTTCTTTGGTCTGGGGTGTATTGCAGCTGAAGGTGTTTGTTTTTGGCATGGGTTCGTTAAGTCTCAGACCAAGATTTCTAAGATTGTATAGATTCTGTAGGACTCTTATAGGAAAAAGATCTTGCACAAACAATGCACTATAGATTGAGTCCAACAACAGCAATGCAGCTCAATGTCACTTAGTTCTTCAATTTATGATGAAAATCTCATTTCTCATGGTTCAGGGCTTACCTTATAGGTTCTTAGGTTCATAGATGTGCATTAGACTATAGATCACTGAGGCCTTTATAAGCCTAACCACACATCCCAAATCTCTGACAAGTTCTGGTATTGTAAGCAGTAACTTGGGAGATGAACAATTTACAAGATGCCTGTGTCCATTAGAGACATAGGTGCTGAACCAGGGGTGAATTTCTTGTTCCCCGTCCACTTGTCCAGGTTATGCTTAAATTGGGTTAGAGAAACTCTGTTTCACATGGATAGGGAACCTGTTTCAGAGAAGAAGTCATCTCTGGGATAGATACCTGTTTCCAGCAGGTCCTATTTATATCACAGACAAGGTTTAAGTTTCTTGAATGGGTAATATTTTGATGGTGTTTGTTTTATGGATATGCAGGATGTCCATCAGAATGCAGTCTGACAATACTTTGTATGCAAGGCATAGATCTCCCCTCAACAGTCTGTAGGAAACAGAATACAGGAATAGAGCTTTGAGTTGGTCTGCATAGAACATGCTATTAATGCTCTGCAATCTTCACTGAGAAACCTTTGTGGACATTCCAATTGTTGGATGTGCTTGGTTAGGTACATAGCAAAGGGGGTATTGTATTCAGTGACAGGTCTGATGAGTGCCAGATACAGTGGAGCAATGACTTCCTTGGACCTAGCTGGTATACCTTTGTTTATAAGTTGCACAACATAGAATTATTTCCTCATTATGATGGACTTGTGATGGTCAAAGCCCAGATTGCTGTCTACATGTGTCCCTGAGTCTCTGACTATGGATCAACTCTTATGGATGTGCTATCAATATGGTAGTTACCAGGGGTGATTGACTTCCCAAAGCATATATTATGCATTTCTTGTCATTTAGTTTTAATTCATGGCTCTGACACTAGTTATTTGTTGGTCTCAACCCTTCTTGGAGAACATCAGTGTTGGTTGTGGATTCTATGACTGTTCCTAACTTGCAGTTTTCTGCAAATTTCAGGGGCCCTTGAGGTCACCAGTGGGGATCTGTCCCAGGACTGATTCCTGAGCAACTATGCTGCTGATTGGCTTCTTTGTAGAGATGGATGCCCTACTTCTAAGTCCTGGGTCCTATCTGTGAGCATGTTGGTTATCCAACAGGTGACATAAGGATTTATATATACCTTCTTGAGTTTATAAACAGTTCCTTAGAGGGTATTACGTCACATGCATTGGCCAGGTCAATGTGCACAGTGTCAACCACTTTGCTCTCATCAACTGCTTTGGCAACCTTCTCAAAGACATCCACCAGGTTGAGAAATCATGACCTGGCTGTGACCAAACCAAACTGGGTTAAGTCCAGTGTACAGAGGTTTCCTTTGTCATTACTAATCATTTCTATAATTTGTTTCTATGCATTTGCATATGAGACTTGTAAGAATTACAGGTCTGTAGTTTCCTGTGTCCATAGATGGCTCACATTAGTACAGAGGGATGGCAGTTGCCATTCTATGTTTGTGGACATGAAGTCTGGTTGGATGCAATGGTTAAATAGTGATTCTAGAGGGCTTGATAATTTGTGTTTCATGCTATTTAGAAGGCAGCCTTGGATATTAGTAGGGCCCATGAATGCAGTGTTCCTGACAGAGCATTGAGGATGTATTCCCTAGTGATAGTATGAAGAGTTATATTTGGTGTTATTTCCTGAGGGGAGGCTGTGGGGGAGAGGTATAAAGTTAAATTTGCCACCAGTGGGTTTGCTATGTCTTCTAGCTTAGTATAGGTAGCTCCATTAACAATGAGCTCTGCACACCACTGTGTAGAATACATTATGATTGTTCTTTGCCAGATAGGCCAGATTTAACTCATATCTGGCTTTGCCAGACTTCATTTGTCCTCTGAGTTGTTTGTTTAGTTTGATGAGAGTGCTTTTATCCTGCTGGGTGCTTCACTTCCTAATTTTTGCCATGATTTTCTTCATTCTGTTGTACAAAATATTTATTTTGTAATTTCATCAGGGTGGCTTGTTGGGTCTATATTAGAACACCGAACAATTAAAATGTCGAGTGTTCTAATATCGACCCATTTTCAGCAAACGCTGAAAATATAGAAGAAGCAGAAAACCAAATTCTTTCCTAAGAAAAGAATTTGGTTGTCCATTTCTGTTGCTTTGGTATTTTCAGCGCGCTGTTGGGAAGTTACAGGTCGGGTTCAGGTAAGTGTGCGATTGAGTGTGGGTTAGGTATATGTGCGATTGTGTGGACATGAGGGTTAGGGTGGGTTAGGTATGTGTGCGATTGTGTGGACATGAGGGTTAGGGTTTGGGTTAAGGTAAGTGGATAGTTAGTGGTGTGTGTATAGTTTAGTGTAGGGTTAGGTGCAAGATTTTAGGTGTATGTGTGTGGATTGCTGTTTGTTTGGTGTGCTTGTGTTGTGTGTATGTGTTTTGGAACAGCAAATTTTTTCCCTAGGAAAAAATTCGCTGTTCTGAACATTCAATGTTTGGTATTTTTGATTGGTAGGGTTTGATATTAGAACACTTGACATTTTGAATGTTCGGTGTTCTAATATAGACCCTGGCTTGTTTTATGAGTTCTGTACTTATTCCTGGTGAGTACAACTGCCTCTGTATGGCTATTAACATGCTTGTATAGGGTTTCTGTGAACAGCTTTGTATAGGCAATAATGTTCTCTGGGTTTGAGGGGCTTGACATTTTGCCATGTTATCACTTAATAGTAGGAACTTAGACTTAGAGAAATTCCTGAATATTCCAGGGTTAGCTGGGGTTCTGGATTTTTACATCAAAAGAGATCATTTTATAGTCTCACCTCTCCAGAGAGGACATTATACTATGGGTGTGCTGCACTCTCCCATATTAGTGGGGACCAGTTCCAGTATGTTTCAATCCCATGTCAGTATCTTGAGAAACTAAACCAGGGAGTGTGTGCTTACAAAGTCCATGAATCTCTGTGCCAACACATTTAGTGTCATATAGGATTCCCAGTCAATAGTGATGTAATTAAAGTTGCACATGAATACGGTACTGGGTTGGATCATGAGTGTCTCCAGTGAGATTAAATATGTGTTACAAGATTCCTGGGTAACAGATGGGGACCTATAGCTTACTAGGAACTGGTACGGGATTTTGCCAATGGTGATTTGGACGTGAAGAAGCTCAAGTGCATCATCCTGTTTGATTAACCTCAAGGTCGATTTATTGTTGATGTAAATCAAGACACCTCCTTCTTTAATCTCTGCCCTTGTAGTAGCTGGTGTAAATGTGTGGACGGCATTACAAGACACCTCCTTCTTTAGTCTCTGCCCCTGTATTAGCTACTGTAAATGTGTGGACGGCATTACAAGACACCCCCTTCTTTAATCTCTGCCCTTGTAGTAGCTGGTGTAAATGTGTGGACAGCATTACAAGACACCTCCTTCTTTAATCTCTGCCCTTGTAGTAGCTGCTGTAAATGTGTGGATGGCATTACAAGACACCTCCTTCTTTAGTCTCTGCCCCTGTATTAGCTACTGTAAGTGTGTGGATGGCATTACAAAACACCTCCTTCTTTAATCTCTGCCCTTGTAGTAGCTGGTGTAAATGTGTGGACGGCATTACAAGACACCTCCTTCTTTAGTCTCTGCCCTTGTATAGCTGGTGTAAATATGTGGATGGCATTATAGCTGTGCACTGCTATGGTACTGTCCATTGCTTTAAGCCATTTCATAGCGACCGCACAGATGGTAGCATTCTCTAGGGTGAGGAGAGCTTGTAGGGAGTGACGTTTCTTGCTTAGACTCTTAGCATTGAGCAGTAACACCTTTAGATTTTATTGGTTTTTATTAGCTATATCGGAAGTACTTTCAGTTTGACATTGCATAAAAAAGGCACTATGGGGAAGGCAATGTTTCAGCTAATATTGAAAAGCCTAGAGAGGAGAGGTGCAGATCATCTCTGGTAAAGCAGCGTGGTCTGTTGACCTTCGATGAATATTGCACATCCTTAGAATGACACCAAAAACTTAACCAATAATTAAAGTCAGTCATCCTTTGTTCATATTGTAGCACCATCCTTGGAGAAGGTAGAATGCTACTCAGTGCTAGACTCATAATGGTCAGGGACACATATTCCAAGTGCTCCATGATGTTTCTCTTCATATAGTCTAGAGAGTTAGTCTGAGATCATTTATGGTGACGTGGACTACAATTGAGTCATACAGGTACTTGTGTTCCAGTGATCTGAGTGTGTGTATGTCTGTGTAATATGGTGAATCCTGGCCCCTGATAAGCAACTGATCATAATTTTCTCCTTACTCAGCCTGCTGAGGGGGACATTGGTACGTCTCACAATGGAGTCTCCAATTACTAGAATGTTGAGTTATGTGGTGGCTTGCCTTTAGAGTTTAGAAGACTTAAAAGGTTCCATGAGATGTGGCTGTGTGTGTTGATGTGGGCATTGTTTTGAAAGAGTGGGGCTGCTGAGATCATCTGTTTCATGAGCTTCATCTAGAAGGTCTTAGGGGTTTAGGAAGGTTTCATGAAAGTGTCTCAGCACATGTGGGTCTATGTATCAGGGTTTGTGCTGTGTGTGATGGGTGCGGTGTGTGAACTACTGACAACCCGACTGACACTAGGAGAGCTTTCATGTGAGACCTTTGCCTCCAGTGACATTGTGCGCCTACATCTCTTACATTCCTTATCAGTTTATTTGAGTATGAGCTGGTTTTCAGTGAACACGAGGGGATTTCTACATTACCTCATGATGCACATTTACATCACCCTGGTAACAGAGATAATAGGAAAATTCATATCCATGGCAACAGGCCATTTTTGTTGATTAGATGGTTGCTGTAAGAACATAGCATAAAGTCAGGATTATCTGGTTTGTAACTCTGACCGCCGTGCTTGTCACTGCACAAAATAGTTACCTTATGTGTATCTAGGCATTGGTGAAATTTAAGGGTGCTTTTACAGGAAAAATGCTAACTCAAGGTGCCTGCATCTAATTCAAGCAATGCCAAGCACTTGAGGAAGACTACTGTGATAGACCCTGGAAATTTATGGATAAAGTATTTTGGAAAATGCCATGAAATTAAGTTATACAGTGGCTAATAATACAATATTTATTGAAAAGAAAGAAAGAATTAGCTTTGCCAAACATGATGATTAGTAGGGATTCACCTAACTAGCTATTACCTGGCTACTTCTATTGCTGGTCTCACCACTGCTTCAAACTGCTGGGATACAATGTCCCTTTGATTTATCTGTCAGGAGAAGCAAAACAGTAGAACTAATCCCAAGATGAAGTAGGCCGCAAGCTGTACGGTGATCAGTCGTCTTGTCATAGATGATGCAGGGGTATGTAATCTTTTCTTTGTAGATGTCTTGAATAGCAACAGACCAATCAGAAGGCCCCACACAAACACTCATTGTCCAATCAGAGACAGAATTATTGACCTCCTGCTCCTTCTCTCACCGGGAGTAAAACAGAACCATAAATAACAAGCTGGCTCCTGTGAAGCAGTTATCAGACTTTCTGATGATCAGCAGTCTCCAGGGTAAAACAGAACCATAAATAACAAGCTGGCTCCTGGGAAGCAGTTATCAGACTTTCCGGTGATCAGCAGTCTCCAGGAAATAATGTACTCCTTCACTCATCTGCAGCAAAACAGAAACACTAATCACAAGATGTCTACTGACAGGCAAAATGTGACTGGTGGTCTTGGCCAAATGTTGGAGATTTTACAGGTAAGATGGAAAAAATGGGTTAATATCATAAGAATTGAGCACTATATTAATTAGCTATGAAAGAGAGGGTAACACAAGCTTTGGGAGTCTAAATGTAGAGACACTTGTTGTTGTTGTGTCTTTCGGCTTTTCCCGGTTAGGGGTCACCACAGCGGAACTCCGGTCCGCTAATGATTGGCAGTACATTTTTACGTGCCAAGTTGCCAGCCCTGATGCACAACCTTCAACGAAGGTACGCACATTCATGCATGTCTACACACAGAAGACACTCTAGCTGAGAATCGAACAGGACAACATCTTACTATGAGGTGACAATGCTATCGCAGCACCACCACCGCAGTTCTAAAGGTAGAGACACTAATTTTAAAAATAGCAAGACAGTTCAGATGGGGGTAGGCAATTGGTATTGTGGTTGTATGGAATCAGTAGGAGAGCAACTACATTTAAATTAAGGGGGAGTGACTTCACAAAATAAAAATTTTATGCTTATTAAAAATAGCCACTGAAAAAGGAGAGGGAAGGAATGCTATTAGGCATCGCAATAGACAACACCCTCAAATTTGATATCCATGTCAATCAAACTATCAAAACCATTAACAAAAACTTGGCTCCCTCTATAAGATCAAACTTTTCCTTACTCCATTTGCTAGGACTGCTATTGCTTGATCCCATCTACTCTCCACTCTTCTCTATGCCTCCTCTCTACTCACTAATTTGAACAAATCCACTCTTAGCAAACTCTTCAGCTGCTATAACCATATTGCTAGATTTGCAACAGGCACGGCCTATAGGTCCCACCACTGTCACAACTATCCCCTGTCAGCAAATGTAAAATAAATGTAAAATAAATAAATAAAAAAATAAATAAATATGTGGTCAAATTAATATAAGGGACAGGCTAATAATGAGTCAGTGGTTTTAAGAACCACTGGGTGGGGGAGGAAATCTAATTTGTGCATGACTCACAAGATACACAAATGTGTTTTATTTCCTAGTTTAAATATGCACTTGAAAGCAAAATGTAATTAAAACACAAGCTTGTGAAAATACACAATACACAAAATAGAAGAAAGTAATAAAGCAATACAAAATAGGAGAAAGCAAATAAGAACTAGCCTTTCCCCTCACAGTAGTCTAGGGCAGAGGCTAAGTGATCTTTTGCAGTAAATCCCTGAAATATTTTAAAAACATGGGATGGTATTCTTAACAGTTTTTTTATGAGAAGTGCCACTATGCATATATGCAAATAAGCCAAGCAGAGGATATTAGTGCTGAATAAGTAAAAAGCAAAGGTGGTTTGAAAAACACTCCTATTTTTGGCAAAAGTGTAAAGTACCTAAAGCAAATCATTAAGTACATATGAAGAACTACTTGAACGCAGAAGACTTCATATTACTTTGTATTGAGTTGAATCTTATAGATGGACATGGCTATGTGCAGTCACACTTGAAATATTTAAGGCAAGCAGCAGACTGTACAGCTTTTATTTTTAATATTTTTAAAATGTAAAGGGTTTAAAATATTTTATTTATTGGTATCCTTATGTGGACACCCTGCTGGTTTCATTATAGTGTGGAAAGGGAGAGATAAAAACGACTGAAAAAAATGGGAGACACAACAAAAGGGAGAACACAGAAGGAAAACATCTAGAAAGTTATGATAAGGGTGGTGGAAGAAGAGGAGGGTAATGCTTTTGAAGGGGATAGATTTCCTATTTTTTATCTGATAGTGTAGTTTGGTTGGAAAATAGATAAGAAGGTGTAGGTAAAAGGATAAGGTAAGAAAGATGAAAGAAGCACCAGTGGGAGTCCCAGCCCACAGGCTCTCAAATGTTCCACTGCCATATGGTGGTGCACTGGAGGACCCCAATGTTGAGGGGATATGGGTCTATGGTGGTACTGTGGTCTGCACCAGCTGGAACAATATGTCTTGAACAATCAATAGAATTACTCCCAACAGTAACATCCACTCTAGTTTACCACCCAAGACTCTCTATCAAACTGTCCTGCTCCTTGTCCCTATAACTATTACAGTACATCTCTACAACCAACCCAGCACCCTCCTAACATTTTCTGATCCTAATTTACAACAAAGATAAAACACAAATTAAATAAGATGCCCCTAACTCTGATTATTTTACTATTCATTCTCACTGTACTGGCCTTCATCACCAATTATCAAGTCTACCTCCTTCAAATACTCAGAACGTCAACCAACCCTTACAAAAATATTAATGTCTACCAATGCAGTGTTTCTCCATAGCACCCTATATCTACAAGCAAACCAGATCTGATTTATTTATCTGTAAACATCTCAACACTAAGTATCCAAATTTATGATTAAATACCAAACCAAGACCAAAATACAATTGGCCACATTCTTCCCACTGTGAAATATCAGTTCAAAAAATTAGCAGAGATATTCACCCCAATCTAGGTCCAACTGTTTACAAAACCATCACTTCCAACCCCAAAGATAACCATTTACCTAAAACCTCTCAACAAAAACAGAAACTAAACTCACCATACTAATTATGAACCTAAGAAGTATGTGCAATAAAATCCAAGAACATACATGCCTACCTTGTCACATACACTCCTGATGTAGTCAGAGCTACCGAAACCTGGTTATACACAGAAATAAAGGATAATGAGACCCCCCCCCACGGATACAACATACTAAGAAATGGCAGACAAAACAAGCATGCAGGTAGTGTAGCAATCATCTATAAAAATTCCCTAACCATCACCTTACTCCCACAAGAAATATGCACTGGTACGCTAGTGCCAGGACTGGAAAAATGACAGTGTAGAATCTCAAGACATGGAAACAGTCCTACAATGGGTATATACCAGGCCCGGGGGAGGATGCCCCCCCCCCATTGTAGAAGGAAGTAGTAGTCCACAAAAATAACAAATTAAGGAGAAACCAGTGGAGTGGGAAATATCGGATCAGTTGCCATATGAAGATACTTTGGAGCCTTCCATAGGAAACCAGTACAAAAGATCAGTTGGAGTTGCACAGCAAGGGAAGGAACAGGAAACTGTAGCAACTCTGACACAATCAATGTTGTGGAGTGATAGGCTAGTGAGTTCCCATATGACAGAGCAATGGATGACATAGAATGAAACTGAAGAGCATGTGGTACAGGAAGATGCTCTGGAACTTTCTATAGAATGCCCACAGAAAATGGAGAACAAAGAATGTGTCCTCAGTGTAAAAGAAAATGATCTATGAGAAGAATTGCTTGATTTAATAGAGATGGACAGACATATTAAGATCAATGAAAGAAATAGACTAGAAAAGCTCACCCAGATTCTGCCACATCTTGCTGTGAGGGAAAGGTTAGTTTTCTTTTATTTTCTTCTGTTTTGTATTACTTTATTTCCTTTTTCTAGTTTGTATACTGTGATTTGTTTTCTTTACACTGTGTTTTACTTGTATTCTTCTTTTAATTGCATATTAAAACTTGGAAAGAGACCACGGCTCTGTCTCTTTGAGTCAGACAGAAATTAGAACAGGTCAATTAAGGAGTCAAACATAAGTTAGAACAGGTCACTTAAGGTTAATCATCTGTTAACTGAGGGGGTGGAGCTAGGAACTAAACCTTCTATTTAAGGGGTAAAAGAAAACATTTCAAAGCTTTACTGGAAAAGCTCACCCAGACTCTGCCACAGCTTGCTGTGAGGGAAAGGTTAGTCATCCCTCTGCACAAAGATGGGCCATCTACAGACCTTGAAAACTACAGACCGATAAGTCTGACTAGTCTTATATATAAAGCCATGGAAAGAATTACCATGGAGATGATCAGTAGAGATATAGTAAACCTCCAAACACTGGACCCAATCCACTTTGGTTTCATCAAAGACAGATCATGCCTACTCAGCCTCATGGACTTCTTTGAGAAAGCCACCAAAGTAATGGATGAAGGCAAAATCATTCACACTGCCTACCTTGACAAGGCCAAGGCATTTGACACAATACCATACTAAGGCATTGTTGACAAACTCAGGAAGTTAGATACAAACACATCTGTTGCCCAGTGGATAGAGAACTGTCTCACAGCGGGACCCAGGAAGTTAAAATTGGGGAGTCCACCTTTACAAAAAGGCAGTTACAAATGGAGTCTCTCAGGGATCAGTCCTTGGACTGTTCCTTTTTGGCATTTACTTCTACGAAGTCAAGGCCAATGTCAGTGGTCTCTTGCTGACTAAATCTGCAAATGATTGCAAATTAGGAGCTGTCATTGACTCTCACACTGACACAAATGTTCTCCAGGAGGGGCTGACACAGACAAACAACTGGTGTCCCCGCCATGGACTAAAACTAAATGCCAAAAAATGCATAATAGTATCCTTTGGGAAGTCATCCATCCCTGGTAACAATCATACTGACAACACACCCCTTAGAGTTGACCCAGTAGTCAGGGACTTAGGGACACACATAGATAGTAATCTAACTTTGACCATCACATGTCTACAGTGGTGAGGAAATCATTCTATGTTGCATAACATATAAACAAAGATATGGCATCTATGTCCAAGGAAGTCATTGTTCCACTGTATTTGGCATTCATCAGACCTATCATTGAGTACAATGCCCCCTTTGATATGTACCTAACCAAGCATATCCAACAATTGGAGCATACACAGAGGTTCCTCCCTAAAAGAACTCAGGGCATAAGTAAAATGTCCTATGCAGACCGCCTCAAGGCCCTATCCCTGTATTCTGTCTCCTAGAGGCTTTTGAGGGGAGGTCTATGCCTGGAATACAAGACATTGTCAGACCCCACTTTTATGGACCTCCTGCATATCCACAAAACAAACAGCACCAGAATTATCCATTCTAAAGACTTAAACCTTGTCTGTGATATAAATAGGACCTGCTGGAGAGAGAGAGAGACTACCCTATCTATGGAACATGCTCCCCATCCATGTGAAACAGAGTTCCTCCATAACCCAATTCAAGTACAACTTGTACAATTGGATCGGAAACCAGAAATTCATTCCTGGCTTGTCATGTATGTCTCTGATGGACACATGTAACCTGTAAATAGTTCATCTCTCAGTCCCATGCTTACCTTATCAAGGGTATCAGAACTTGCCAGAGATTTGGGATGCATGGCTAGGGTTAAAAAGGCCCATGTGTTCATTAGCCTAGTAAACACGTATGAACCTATGAACCTATATAGAAAGTCAATAAAAAACAAAAAGTAAGAAGCTTGATAAAACAAATGAACACGGTAATTAGTACTGTTCATAGAGATGCATGCGATACAACAGAAGTAAATAGAATACATTACTGTGCAGCTAAATTAATAACAAAGCCTTACCACAAATACACAGGGCAGTAAGGGAAAGGAAGGGGAGAAATTAAATGCCATCATGGAAGTATCAAACAGAGAAAACTATAAAACAAGACAAGAAGTGTCACTGTTAGAAGAGAATAGACAGCATAGAAGAGGGAACAGATCAACAAAAATAGTCAGAAAGATAGACATGGTAAAAGCAACGTACAGTATCATAACAGATCAGGATCTATCGTGCACTGTCGCAAATAATAAAATTAGAAGATATGCAGATAAATAGAAAGAAAAAGTACAAAATAAGCAATAAATTGAGGATCCATTTTATAGAGAATTTGGAAACAAGGCAAAAGGAATTGAAACACTACCTAAAAAGAAGAAATAGATACGCTTTGGAGAAATATCTGTGAAGACCCTGTGGAACATAATATGCTGAATGAATAAAGAAGTAAAATAAAGAATAAGAAGTTTAAATGTACAGGATATGAAATGGGATGAAATAACAGCCAGAGAGATTGAAACAAAGTTGAGAAAAGCCTCTAATTGGAAAACCCCAGGCCCAGATGCAGTAACTAACTTCTGGCCAAAAGCATTAACATCTTTACATGAAAATTTAGTCATGAGTAAAAACTATGTATATGCACACCCTGAACAGACACCAACCTGGTTAACAACCAGAAAAACAATGCTCTTACTTAAGAATGAATCTGAAAGCTATCCTAAAAATGATAGACCAATAACTTGCCTTTCAATGATGTACAAACTACACACTGGAATTGATGCCAACAGAGTTTATAGTCATCTAGAAGAAAACTCAATTATGACAATAGAACAAAAGGGTAACAAAACAAAGTCATATGGAACAAAGGATCATTTGCTGTTAAATAATGGAGAACTGTAAAATGGGGAAGATTCTAAGTATGGCATGAATAGACTACAAAAAAGCATTTGACAGTATCCCACATTCATGGATATAAAAAGTGTTTAAATGTATAAGATACACCCTACACCGATTGATTACATTATAGAGACCATGAAACAGTGGCAAACTACTTTGCAGCTAAGCCATGATAAAGGACAAATTATTATTCCAGGGATAAAAATCAAAGGGGGATATTCCAGGGCAACTCTGTCACCACTGCTCTTTTGTCTTGCCCTTAACCCATTAAGCTGACTGCTTAATAGATTAGGTCATGGTTACAATTTGTCTCCCAGAAAACATCAAAGTTTAAAGACTCCTCATCGTCTTTTTTTGGATGATTTAAAACTGTATAGTTCATCACAGGAAAAACTGAAAGCACAATTGGAAGTAGTTAAAACTTTTTCAAATGATATAAGAATGTCATTTGGTCTTGATAAATGTGCAAAAGCAACCTTTAAAGCAGGAAAGCTACAGCACCAAAAAACATCAGCTTGGGACAAGAATGTGATATGAAAGAACCCGAGCAAGAGTGAGTGTACAAATATTTGGGAACTGATGAAGAATCAACAATAAAACATGAACAAATATGAATAAAACTTAGTAAGGAATATTTTAGAAGACTACATTTAATACTAAAAACAGTGCTGACTTCTAGGAACAAAAGTCTAAGCTTTAAACCAATTTGCTCTTCCTGTCTTAACACACAGTGACTACAGGATCTTACATACAGAGAAACACAGCCATAAAATACCAGGATTTGCAGGTAGAAACAAAGGCAATGTGGAAAAAGGATACCCAGACAGTTCCAACAGTAGTAGGAGTAACAGTTCTTATAAAAAAGTATTTACTATCATACTTGGATATGTTACCGATACATGTAATTCTGTATGAATTGCAGAAGAAGTCATTACTGGGCATATTGCGGTGCTCTGAAGAGCACTTCTGGCTGACAACAAAGATTGAAACAATACTAATTTCATGAACTTTAATCATACTTTGACTTAGGAATGGGGTCCATTCCCATTATGGTATTAAAAACCCAAAAAACTTGGAGAAATACCCAAATTAAACAATGCTGAACTTCTAATAACTCTTCTAAAAATCAATAAACGGAAAATGATATGTTTAACAGCAATTTATATACCACCAGGGAATAACACTGATACTGCTGAAAACATCCTGTATTAGGTATCCCAACAAATTACCCTTGAAAGTATAATGCCTGGACTTAAATATAGTCTGACAATTCATACATTCCATTGCTCTCACTGAATCCATAAAATTGTATAACTTCAAGCAATTAATAACCACACCCACTGGAATCAATAAAACTTCAGGAAGACACTCAACATTAGACTTTGGGTTGGGAGGGTGGCATAATGGTTAAGGTGTTTGCCTTACAATCACAAGGTGCAGGGTTTGAGTCTCACAAGGGACAATTGGCTAGGCTTAAAATGGCTTGCAAGGGCAGTTAGCTTAGTACTAATCTATGAACCTATGACTGGATCCTTACAAACAAACAGATAAAGTGACAAAAGTAGGCTGCCTCTCAGCATAAGTGACCACATACCAGCATATGCCATTAGAACTTACCATAACCTAGACAGACATACTATCTTTAATCAAATATGAAATACAATCAATTTCAGCAAAGATATTTTCAATGAAACAGTAAAACAATATAACTGGGAAGTACTTAGTACAATTCTGCTAGATACTGCTGTAGAACACTTTAATAACAATCTTATAGACCTTGAATAATCTAGCACCAGTAGGTAACAAAAGAGTAAAATCCAACCCCACACCATGGCTAACAAAAGAAACAAACAAAAAATATATAATGATAAAAATGGATAAAGCCTGGAAACATTGGTAGAAAAATAGAAACTCAAAATGTCTTCCAGCACTAAAAACATCTTAGAGACCTTGCAAAACTCCATTAGAAACATACTATACCAACCTACAAGACAAACATCAAAACATCCCAAAACTTTTTTGGTTATCACTAAATACACTACTCCACCCTGGCAAGGCCACCACACCCTCCCCAAAAACAAACAATATGACAAACTCTATCCCCACACAGTTTAATTCCTTCTTTATACAATCAATATTATCTCTCTTAGACATTAATACTTCTTCCCCTGTCTCTACCTCTGTGCAATTAATACCACCCACAGTTATTCAGTTTTAGTCCAGTACCCAGCTCGCTCTCATAACGAAGTTGATCCTTAAAGGACAACTATGCAAAAACATACTTTATTTCAGCTCATTAATTCATTTTTCTTCCTAGTTGTTGATCCCACTGCTCAGATAAAGCATTCAGGCATGCTGGAGCATTTATTTTAATGTTTCTGCTGACTCCTGGCATAATCCTATTAGCACAGCTTGCCATCTTTTTAATAAAATCCATCTCACTCTGACACAGGAATCTGACAAGTCACTTTTACTTCTGAGTAAACCACACACTCCTTTATTCTGATCATTCTTAGAGGAGTCCTGTTCTGATCATTCTTAAAATGTCCTTTTTTTATAAATTATGCACGCCTTTTTTTCTATTTCTGCCCCTCTGACTGCCTAATTATGTTCTTGAACACACCCTCATCCAGGAGCAGGAACTTGTATTTTAATCTGAAGTTGCTAGGCATTGGTATTTTTTGAAGGTTTATAGTGTGATTCCTTACAGAATTCACAGGGATTTTGCAGCAGTGTAGATTATTAAGAGCGTTGAACACTTTATCTCCTAATAGTAAGTGGTGCCCTTCTATCATTTTAATGCTCTGCCTTGACTTCTTACAATGTACTGCAGTGTGGATGCCAGCTTTTGGATTGTGCTGATGATTTTTATTGTAGGTGTCTGGTACAGTATTAGAAGCAGAGAGCAGCTGATAGCTATACATCATGCTTTAGAGATTTTTTTCTCTTCTATGTATGTAATTTTGTTTCCCCTCTGCGTATCTTTGTCTCGCTGCAGTTTAGGTTGCTATGGTAGAAGATGGCATAAAATAACTGTATGACAGTGGATTTATTGTGAGAACGCAATTAGTCCATTTTGAGTTTAAGATCAAATAGTCAGTAAGGCATGTCTAACATGATGATTTGGTGTGTTATTCCACTGCCCCTATCTGCTTCATCAATGTTCAGTTTGGGACTTATAAAAAAAAAGCAGCTTTGATTTTTGATCATGTGTGAGAAATCACCAAGCATTACAGTGAGTAATGGCCAGAGAGTTAAAAAAATGCAGGTTGAAGCAAAACTTGTTGCTAGATTTCATTACATTTTGCAATTCTACTAACTTTCAGGCAGACAATACTTTGTTATGTAGGTTGTGTGCGACTTGTTTTATATTCCTGCTCTTGTAAATTAACAAAAGAAATCGACTGTAATGCTGCAACCATGTGCAAGTGTGCTGCCAAATAACCCTTTCAACTGTCAACAGTTTTGCAGAACATTTGTTTGCCCCGTACAACCTTTTTTTCAGTTTTAAATATATCCTTTATTTAAGACATTTTAACTGTTCAATTAAACCAAAACATTTAAGATGCCATCAAGTAAAGTTGGACTGTCATAATATTTAAGAACACAGAAATCACTACCAGACTTTTACTGAAATAATGCATTAAATGCCTTAAAGTCTGGTTTGACAATGATCAGGAACATCACACCAGATGGCTACTAGCAGGCTCAAAATAATCTAGTTTACTTTGCTCACTACTCAGCAAGAAATAAACTAGACAAGCCCTGATAAACTTTAGGCAGCTTAAGAAAGTCTTATTTCATTCAACATGCTACATGCAGTACACCAGCAATATTCCTTGGGTTTCCCAGATAAATTACATTCTATGAAAGACATTATTTCAGCAATCTTCTGCCATTTCACAATTGTCAGACTACAAGACCTGCAAATAATGTACATTATACAACGACCCCCCCCCATTAATATTCTAAAATGTGCACGCTGATTGGTCAGCATGCACATTGTAAATCAGACATATTAATGGAAAAAGGTCCGGTCGCCTGGACTATTTCCATTAGTATAAGCCTTTTTTTACAGCAACGAAGAAAGATCTCCATTGCACACTGTCTCGCTATGTTAAAGGAGATTAACATAGCAAGACAGCTTTAAAAAAAGTAACGGAGATCTTCCTTTCTCCGTTGCTTTTTTTAAAGCTGTCTCACTATGTTAAACTCCTTTAACATAGCTATGCACTTTGTAAAAAGCAACGGAGATCTTGCTTTCTCCATTGCTTTTTTTAAAGCTGTCTTGCTATGTTGAACTCCTTTAACATAGCGAGACAGTTTGTAAAAAGCAACGGAGATCTTGCTTTCTCAATTGCTTCCACCCACAGCTCTGATGTACTGCATAAGCATACGCATGCGCAGTACATCAGAACTGCCGCAGAATGGGTTTAACATAGCGCGCAGCTTTAAAAAAAGCAACAGAGATTCTCCGTTGCTTTTTTTAAAGCTGTCTCGCTATGTTAAACTCCTTTAACATAGCGAGACAGTTTGTAAAAAGCAACGGAGATCTTGCTTTCTCAATTGCTTCCACCCACAGCTCTGATAAGCTGCATAAGCATACGCATGCGCAGTACATCAGAACTGCCGCAGAATACCAGACAGCCGCGAAGGGCAGCAAGGCAGCATTATACAATGCCATTATTTAAGAAAAATAATTCTTTTTTCTTAAATAATGTTATTGTATAAAAGCAATAACCCACTTCTGGGTGTGGGTAATGCTGGATTTACTCACGGTTGTCTTTGTTTGGCCACTCAGGCTTCGCCCTTGTGACCAAACCACCCCAACCATGGGTAAATCCAGCATTATCCACACCCAGGCAGGGGTTATTGCTATATTATACCTCTCAACTGTCCAGATTTTCACAGAATGTCAAGATTCCCGCCTCACATTTTTGGTCCATTCTTTACAAAACCTGTGGTCCTCTGGCAAATCATCAAGGATTGAAATCACAAAACAATGACATCTCATACTTCACATCCCCCAGAAAATGCATGCCAACACACAGCCCACTATTCAAACAACTTTCCAACTTTTTCCTGTATAACATTTTTGTGGTAAATCACAAAACATTATAGTTAGATTTTAATGCCAGGCATTAGACTTTCAGAAAATGAAATGCATGTAGAAACTAAACTTGTTGTTCTGTCAACTGTCTGAGTGAATTGCAGTAATGTGTTCTGAACAGGCAGTAGTCCCAGTATTTCTACACACACACACACACACACACACACACACACACACACACACACACACAGAAAAAGTTTTTTAGTTTTTTTGCTCCTGTTGCGGTGACTGGTTCAATAGTTACTTCAAATGAAAATGATTTATGGTCCAACAGAAAAAAATGTGTGTGCACTGCCCACTTGCTCATCTACCTCTCGAGTTTGCTTGTCTCATGCCCAACTAAGATCTTCAATACCGCCCTAGTGACTGTTACCAATTGCTTACATTGCTCAGGCCAATCTCTTTATTCCTATGCAGTTGCTAAGGCCTGGAACTCTCTACCCCCTGACATTAGATATCTAAATAGTAAACATACTTTCAAATCCCTACTAACAGATCTATTCAAAATGTGGATATGTTCCTGTACATCACCAGACTAATTTCACCTGTTCCTGACTTTCAACATCCCCAGATCACAGATGTACTGTATAGTTTCACTTAATGCATAGTACTGTGAACCAGTTGTTTAGGCCACCTTTATAGTTATGATTTCTAGTTTATGACCTGTTTGTCTATGGAAACTTCTTTTTGAATTTATGTTCAAGCAATTTTATATTTGTTGTATAATATCTTGTTTAATTGTTTCTTAATATTCTAACCATTTTATGCTACATCAATTGCAAAACTCTGATTTTTACTCCTTTTATATGTTCTATGCTCTTTGTACAAAATAGCTATGTTTATATAATTTTTTAATTATTTTTATTATTTTTTTATAATTTTTTACTATGTAATTGGAGCTTTTCTCCCTGGGCCTCTGCTGAAAACGGTCACCTAACCCCGTAAACAAATGGAAAATAAATAAATAAAATAAATAAATAAAAAATATTATTTGACCCTGAGGTACCTGAAATGTAAGTTACAAAACCAAATACCTGTCCTCATCCTCAGGTAGCCAATGGTAATTGTATATCATTCTGAGCTGCAATATTTAGAAGTTGTTAATAAGAAACAAAAGTATTTTTCTTTTCAGCTTGACATTACATAAGATGGTTCAGGTTATGCTATGACAGACTTACTATGCAAAAATAACCATGTGAACATCCAGAAAGCAATCCAAAGTAAATATGTTACTGTGCATATTTTAAGAAATTGATATGTTGGCCTAAAGTGTGGATTGATATTTGTGTTTTCTTTTTTTTAACTCCTAATTCCTGAGAAACTGCTGGTCAAAAGTCAGGAGTAAAGAAACATGTCAATGAAGAGTTTTAGTGGAATACCTGGTTGTGATTTGTTTGATGTCTGTTGTCACGCAAAGTTGAGTAAGTTGAATCTAGCCAAGCTGGAAATGTGAGCTTCTGGCTCACTGAAGGAGGGGAGATGGGAGGAGTAACTTGGTCAGGAACTGCATCTAACAAAACTGCTCTTTGTAAAAAGTATTTTTTTATCTCAGTAATTTGTTGGTACTTTTGCAAGCTTTTATCAGAGAATATGTAGAACATCAGTAGGAACAGCATTTGTAAAACTCAATGACGACTTGTCAATGACACTTGATCTGCAGACTCTTAAACTTGGAATTTTTTTCAGGTTTTCCTTTCTAAGTGAAAGGAAGTCTAATCTGTCAACAAATATTAGGGCTACTTTCTCTCACAGTCAGGGCTGTTGTACTGCATTTTGGGACATATTTAGCTTTCCAAAGGAAAAAAAACTTTCATCGGAATGTCTGCCCCCATGCGGGCAGACAAGGATAAAAATAATAGAATTAGGAATGAACTTATTTTGTGGTAAACAGCTTTGAGAGGTGCAGAAATTCATGACTAGATAACATATATATATATATATATATATATATATATATATATATATATATATATATTCATCATTTGCCAGTAGTGGTCCTTTAAACTAAAAACTGCTTTTGTAGCTGTAGACCACCTCCATCAGACTACCTAAAAATGGCCACAGAAGTTATAGCCTTCCCTGTGTCCATACAAATTAATAGGTCCATATCAGAAAGCTATGTTCCATCACTGTGGAAAAAATCTTACATCATACCACTATACAAGGGTGGCACCTCTACAGAGTTTAATAACTACAGTCCAGTAGTGATTCGCCCCCTCTCCATAATATTAGAGAACTGCATCCATATGCAACTGATGCAATACCTATCCTCAGATAACCTGCTCCCAGGAAGATAGCATGGCTTTAGGTCTCAGCACAGCACCACAACTGCTCTACTACATTTTACCAGTATGATAAACCAACATAGGAACAATGGTTTGTTTGTGTCCACCATGTTCTTAGACTTGTCAAAGACATTTGATACCATCTCACACCAACATCTGGTCATTCAACTCTCCTCAACAGGACTTTCACAATGCTCCTTGTCATGGTTACTTAGTTAACTATCTGGAAGGCAACAAGCCATTAAATGGCAACAAACCTACTCATCTTTTCAACCAGTTACTACAGGTGTCCCTCAGGGCTCTATCTTGGCTCCTCTCTTATTTAATATATTTATTAATCACCTCCACACCTCCACTCACCATGCTAGTTTAGTTCAAAATGCAGATGATTCAACATTACTATGTGCAGCCTCAACAATTAATAAGCTCCAAGACATTACCCCCAAATCTTCTCCTCTGTAGAAACCTAGCTCAAAGAATCAAAACTCATACTTGACCTCAATAAATCTAAGGTAATGTTTTTACCCCTAAAAGTTGCCAAAATCAAAAGCAATCTTTTCCTGCCTTTCCTGTAACTAGACTAGTCCAGATACAGATGTGTTGTATCCAGGACAGTTTGTAAACTTCTGAGTGGTGCAAAGTCTGCTTTTCAATTTTTCACTTAGATCTACTAGTTCTCTCCTCTCCTGCACTTTTACTAACTCATTAATCTAGCACTTTACCAGACTTCTTGTAGCAATTAGTGTAGCACACAAAAGTGCTACCAGCACTAAATGTTCCTACAAGGAAACAGCTCCAGTACTTATTATTAATGCCCACCCCCCAGGCATGTCTAAAGGTCAGTTCCCTGTGCATTCTCCTATTGACCTGGTGAACTTGGGCATCCTGAGGCAATGTAGCAACTGCCTCATGTACACTAACAACCCTCTCCTCTTACCTCCCAACACTCAGACTTGCAAGAGATGCACTTATATATCCAAATTGGAAGCCATGCACTCTCCATCCAAGACCAGAATAGCTGGTCAGGAGGAGAAGGTCAACACATGCACCACACCACATGGAACACATAGCCTTCCAGAACACACACCAGTACTGCCTTCACATAAAAACCCAAACCGTGCACCCAACATTATGGAGGCTCTCAATAAAAATCTATGCAAACAGCAGAGACCTCCAAGGCAGAAACGGACTCAGCCACCACAACACAACATTAATCATGAGACACATAACTCTCCTAAACACCATGCCACTCAACCCAAGCCCCTAAGGCAAAACAGCATGCACAACACACTAGTCATAGGTGACTTGATAGTGAGGCACACTGATGTCTCACTCACTAGGTTGAATAAGTTCAAAGTAACAGTCAGCTTGCCTGACAGGTGCCAGGATCTGCCACATAATGCATGCACTCAGGTCCCTCAACAACAGGTACAAATATGACTCTGTCATTGTACATGTGGGTGTGAATGACCTGAGACATACCTCCCTGGACTACATGAAAAGAGACAGGGAGGAACTCTCAGATTATGAAGCCCAGGCGGGTATGACCCTAGCCCTGAGCAGCAAACTGCCATCACCCAGAATGATACCACATTACAAGCAGAAAATGATTTATTTCAACAATTGGCTAAGTTTCTGGTGTCACTCAAAGGGGGTCCAGTATCTGTCTGCCTGGAATGACATGACTGACAGACCTTGATGCTTTGCAAGAGATGGCCTGCATCGGTCACCCCTGGGCTTCTGGATACTGTCCAAGGCTATTGCCACAACTATACTGCCTTTTTTTAGATGGTGTTCCAAAGACCAAATTACCACCATACAAACAAATGCAATCTGAGGGTCATGCTGTTCAATGTTAGAAGTCTAAATATCAAAATGCACTCAATCGAAGCAGTCCTTAAAATGGAGAACATCAACATTTGTGCCATAACAGAGACCTGGTTCAAGGCAGCAGAAAGCTGGGAGGGGGAGGTTGGCATAATGGTTAAGGTGTTTGCCTTACAGACACAAGGGACAGGGTTTGATTCACACATGGGATAATTGGCTAGGCTTAAAATGGTCCACAAGGGCAGTTAGCTTAGTACTAATCTACGAACCTATGAACCCCTGCACCACCAGGCTATAACTCGTTCCACACCTTTTGGCCCCAGAACTTGGACCTTAGCTCCAAAGGCAGTGGTGTTTCCATATTTATAAAGGATGCGCACACCTCCAGACTAGTAGCCCAACATAACACATCTGAGATACTTCAGGTGCAGCTAACACTGGGTAAGACAGTGATTCAGGTTGTAGCCTGCTACAGGTCCCCAACCATGTCCCAAGACTCACACTCCACATTCCTAAGCACCCTGGAGAATATTAGAGTCCAATCTAACACTCTCATACTGGGTGGCTTCAACTATCCCTCCATTAACTGTGAATACTACTCATGTACCAATACACTTGCCCAACATTTCCTGGAATTCATTAATTCCAATGCCCTGGACCAGTTAATTCTTACCCCCACTAGAGGTAGCAACATCCTTGATATGGTCATTACTAACATGGGTGACTGTTGCTCTACACCAATAGTCAACTCCTCCGTGGTTAGATCGGACCACAAGCTAATCACCTTGGAAATCCACCCCCCCCCCACAAAGATAACCATCATGAAAAACTTCTCCAAAGCTAACTTTGGGCTCCTAAAAACAGAGGTGGCTAACTTCACAGCACCCATGCAAATAGAGTTGCATGACCACCAAATCATATATCAATGCACTGTATGAACACATACACAAATGCATGGATCTCACCATACCCAACAGAACCAGGATGCTCTCCTCCAAAAAAAGAAAGCCAATCTGGTGGTCCCCTGCCATAAACAAACTCTACAACAGAAGGAGGAAAGTGATGCGGAATAAGGTGAAGTCCCAAGACTGGAAAAACTCCCTTATCAGCCTCAGCAAAAAGTTGAGATCCCTCATCAAATCCTCTAAAGCTAGCTATGAAAACAGAATTGCAGCAGATAGTAAAGACAACCATAAGCCCTTATATAGTTCTGTAAAGAATATCCACGGCAATACCCAGATTTGCTCTGAGCTACTGCACAATGGTACCTCCCATACTGAGCCAAAAGATATTGCCAATATACTGGCTGAAAGATTCAGTGCCAACTTTACTTTCCCCCTCCCAAGGGACCTGTCACAATACCAGGAGATTGCCAGGCACCCAGTATTACTGCTGCACAGGTTAAAACGGCACTGTCTAAGACCAAGAATACAGCTTCCATGGGACCTGACAATATCCCTGGCTGTGTTCTACATGAACTACAGAGTGAACTGGCACTTCACCTGTGTGCCCTGTTCAATCACAGCCTCACCTCAGGCTTTGTCCCTACTGAATAGTGCACTGTTACAGTCATTCCTCTCTTAAAGGAGGAGCAACTACAGAAACTGGGAACTATCGCTCTATTAGCCTGATGAGTCTGATATGCAAAGCTATGGAATGCATCATCATGGACCTAATAAATAAGGATATAGGGAATCTCCAAACTCTGGATCCCACACAGTTTGGTTTTGTGAAGAGTAGTTCATGCCTGCTCAACTTCTTCAACTTCTTTGAGTCAGTCACCAGAGCTGTGGATGAAGGCAAGGTGGTTCATACAGCCTACTTTGATCTGGCCAAGGCCTTTGATACTATTCCCCACTCAGAAATCATGGAAAAACTCACTAAGCTAGGCATAAACCCCTATATCACTAGGTGGTTACAAACTGGCTCACAGGTAGAACCCACAGTTGAAAGTAGCTGACTCCAAGTCAGACTGCTGACCAGTCACAAATGAAGTCCTACAGGGTTTGGTCCTGGGTCCTCTCCTGTTTGGTATCTACTTCTCTGAAGCCCAGGCCAACATGAAGGGACTCAGGCTGACAAAGTTTGCAGATGATTGCAAGTCGGGAGCTATTATTAACTCCCCGAGTGATGTTGACATCCTACAGAAAGGCCTCACTGAGACCAACGACTGGTATTAGAACCATGGCCTTAAACTCAATGCCAAAAAATGTGTTGTCACCCCCCTTTGGGAAAAACATGGTTCCCATGAATTACCATATTGGTGGTAGTCAACTGAACACAGAAGGCATTATAAGAGATCTGAGAACACAGGTTGACAGCAACCTCTCTTTTGACCACCACATTGTCAATGTAGTCAGAAAGTCCTTCTATGCGGCACATCTCATTACTTAGGGTTTTGCATCCAGGAAGAAAGAGGTCATTGTCTCCCTCAACTCTTTTGTCATTAGGCCAATCATTGAGTACAATGCCTGTTTGGCATGTACCTCACTAAACATCTGCAAGAACTCTAGAGGCCACAAAAGTACCTCACAAAGAGGATCCTAGGCCTTAAACATCTGTCCTATATCGACAGATTAAAAAAACTCCAACTATTCTCTGTCCCATATTGCCTACTTAGAGGCAATCTCTGCTTGACTTACAAAGCCATGTTTGGCCCAGCTCTGTTAGAAATGCTACATCTAAAGAAATCCCAATCCCTCCACACCACACTCTCCAGAGACCTCAACCTCATTATCACAATCAACAAAACATGCTGGAGGTAAAGGTTCATAACCCAGAGACTGCCCACGCTATGGAATAGACTTCCCATACAGTTTACCTTTACAACAGCAAAACACACTGGTGCGATTGCTCATATGAGCAAATCATAACAATGAAAATCAAAACCGCGACAGTTTCCAATGTTCGAAAATCAACAAATCGAAAAGCAGATTCGCTGATTTTTCAAACATAAATGTTGAAAAGAAAATGTAATGAAGTGTAAAGCAGGAGGGCAAGCTCCCCTGCATCCTCCATGTGGGGGGCTGTGCCCCCACACCTCCCTACTTTAATATTCTAACTCTTGAGATCTCACTACAGTGGGGAAAGGGACCATTTTACGATCCCCACTATAGTGCAATCCACCCCAAAATGCCGACTCTGCAATGAGTGAATGTCACTGTGCATTTGCTCATTGCACATTCAAACCTTTTTCCATTTGGCATTTGCAAACTTTGCAAACATACTTTCGGACAACTGATGTTCGCCCTTGGGTAAAACGCACACATGAAGGCAAACCTTCCCATACATAGGTTCATAGGTTGATACTAGGCTATCTGCCCTAGGGCATTTATAAGCCTAGCCAGAGTGTGTTTGGTTTTTGCCACCCTTTTAGATTAGTTGACTGTGCCTCTGTATAGTAGGTCACAGAAGATAGCCCTTTTAAGGTTAGTTTACTGTGCCTCTGTCTAGTAGGGACACAGAAGAGATCCTAGGGGTAAACCTACGATCTCCCATCCACTCGTCAAGATTTCTCTTGAAGAGGGTCATTGAGGGGCTCTGCCTAACATGGACTGGGATTTTGTTCCAGAGTGAGGGGAGCCTCTGGGATATGAATCTGTCCCTCCAGCATGTCCTATTTATTTCTGGGCTGAGGTTTAAGTCCCTGGAGCATGTAGCTCTAAGGGATTTGGATTTCCTGAGGTGGAGCATGTCCATTAATTCTGGTTTGGACATGGCTTTATACGTCAGGCAAAGATCGCCTCTGAGTAGGTGGTAAACAACTGAGTAGAGCTGGAGTTTCTATAGCCTAACTGCATAGGGCATCTGATGAGTCCCTTGATCCTCTTGGTGAGGTACTTTTGGGGTCTTTCCAGTTGTTGCAGGTGTCGGGTAAGGTACATCCCAAATGGGGCATTGTATTCAATTATGGGTCTGATGAGTAGAGGAGCACAATGACCTCTCTTGATCTAGATGTGAACCCTTTCGTGATAAGGTGGGCTATATAGAAGGTCTTTCTAACCACTTTGGCAACGTGATTGTCAAAGGAGAGATTGCTATCTACTTGGGTCCCCAAATCCCTAATTACTTCTTCCATACTTAATGGATTACCACCAATGTGGTAATTTGTGGGCACTTTGTTTTTCCCAAAGGGGATGACTATGCACTTTTTGGCATTTAGCTTTAGGCCATGGCTCTGGCACCAGTTATCCGTCTCTGTGAGACCCTTTTGGAGGATGCTTCGGTCAGTTGGCGAGTCAATTATGGCACCCAGTTTGCAGTCATCTGCAAAATTGGTCAGCCATAGTCCTCCCATGTTAGCCTGTACCTCAGAGAAATATATACCGAACAAGAGAGGTCCCAGGACTGAGCCTTGTGGGATGCCACTTGTAACTGGTTTAGAGTCTGACATGACACCTGGAATTCTGACCATGTGGGTTCTATCCCTGAAACAAACTTGTAAACTGAACAGGCAAAACAGACTACTGAAAAACAAAATAGAGAAGAAACCACACAGTAGCACAGAACAAAATGATAAAGCGCTTTTCATTTATTCCAATAAACAAACTTCTTCAGATCAAGAAAAACAAAAAGTCACAGCTTAAATACTCTCTGGGCTAATACTTACAAAGTCAATTAACTACTTAAAGTGAAATCTGACTTACAAGACACGCCCTGTTTGCAAACACAACTAGACTAAAAACTGCTTTTAAAGTAAAAGCTAAAAATCCAAATAGTCAGACTAAAAGTACAACTAGCGTTGTCTATAAAAAATGTGTAAATCTAGCCTACTACTAAGGTAGTGAGGCAAAGAAATAATAATTACAAGTGCATAAAAACTCCGCTGGTGTTTGTAAAACTGAGTTAATACAAATACCTATGTTAGTGCACTAAACTGTGTATGTTGAAGCACATCAAGTGTGCTGAACATAATTGGTAATAAGTAAAGTATCAAAATAAAACTACAAATTCTCAGCAAAAAATACTCAGCAAAAAATACACATAAGGTCACTGAACCAAGGTGCTCAAAAGCATTAGAATAACTGTGTTGTGCTAGTGTGGAAGGTAACCTGACACAGCCTACCTATTAAGGCTCCTAAGTTTAAGAACACTACTTAAAGAACAGTTCTCATTCAGACCTGGTGAACTGTATGCGTTGAGTCTAATTTGCCAAAACAGCTCTCGCTCTTCTAACTTCAGTGGGAGAGGAGCACCCCTGAAGTCCTGTGTGATCTGGTCAATAATCAAAAATTTAAACATATGGTTGGGATAAACTGAAATGTGTTTTGCTAGTGCATTATCAAGTTTCTGCTTCCTGATCGCATAAGTATGTTCATAAATGTGGTCATGTAGGTGTCGTTCTGTTTTGCCCACGTAGAAAGCTGTACAGGTTTGGCACATAGCTAGGTAGATCACCATTCTTGAATTACAGTTAGCTCTTAGGTTCAACTTGTATTTGTAATCGTGAACTTTAAATCTATTGGATTCCAAGATGTATTGACAAAGATTACACGCCTGGCATTTAAACATGCCAGCTGTCATTGGTTTTTTAATATTGTGTCGTTCGGGGAGGGCTTTGAGGTTTTTTGCCTTTCTATAAACAACCAGTGGGTGATTACCAAGTTTTTGGTGTACTGTGTTGTTCTTTTTGAGTAAGTCCCAATTTATACGTAGTGCCTGAACACAGTCACTACTATTGAGACTGTATGTTGTTATGAATGTGACACCAAAACATTCAGAAGGATGCCTACTTGTGTGGACATTTACTAAGTCTGTGTTCGAGGATTCAGTGTCATTCATAAGAACCAATTCTCTATTCAAGATTGGTTTATAAAAATGGCACTGACGCTTAGACGACACTTCTTCTATAATAGTGTCTAACATTTCATGTGGGTAACCCCGGTGTAAAAACATATTCCTTAGGTGTCCACATTCATTGGCAAAATCACTATCCAATGTGATAATGCGGGCTGCCCTCACTAGCTGACCTTTGACGATCACCCGCTTCTGATGAAAAGGATGACAACTTGTGTAGTGCAGGAATGAGTTGGAGTATGTTACTTTCCTATATATATTCCTATATATATTAGCCGTATATTTGTGAAAGCTAGTGTCTTTAGAAAGTAAAGTGTCCAAGTACGGGATGGCTTCAGTATGGAAACTAGCAGTGAATTTCAAAAACTGTGTAGTTGAATTAAAATAGTCCACTAACGCTTCACTCGTGGGCAAGTCACCATCCAGGAGGATAAAAATATCGTCCAAGTAACAAGTGTAAAAAATCACCTGGTCTTTAAATGGGCAGTTAGTGGACACGTAATCATGTTCCCATTGTGCCATGAGTACTCCAACTCATTCCTGCACTACACAAGTTGTCATCCTTTTCATCAGAAGCGGGCGATCGTCAAAGGTCAGCGAGTGAGGGCAGCCCGCATTATCACATTGGATAGTGATTTTGCCAATGAATGTGGACACCTAAGGAATATGTTTTTACACCGGGGTTACCCACATGAAATGTTAGACACTATTATAGAAGAAGTGTCGTCTAAGCGTCAGTGCCATTTTTATAAACCAATCTTGAATAGAGAATTGGTTCTTATGAATGACACTGAATCCTCGAACAAAGACTTAGTAAGTGTCCACACAAGTAGGCATCCTTCTGAATGTTTTGGTGTCACATTCATAACAACATACAGTCTCAATAGTAGTGACTATGTTCAGGCACTACATAAAAATTGGGACTTACTCAAAAAGGACAACACAGTACACCAAAAACTTGGTAATCACCCATTGGTTGTTTATAGAAAGGCAAAAAACCTCAAAGCCCTCCTCGAACGACATAATATTAAAAAAACAATGACAGCTGGCATGTTTAAATGCCAGGCGTGTAATTTTTGCCAATACATCTTGGAATCCAATAGATTTAAAGTTCACGATTATGAATACAAGTTGATCCTAAGAGCTAACTGTAATTCAAGAATGGTGATCTACTTAGCTATGTGCGAAACCTGTACAGCTTTCTACGTGGGCAAAACAGAACAACGCCTACATGACCGCATTTATGAACATACTTATGCGATCAGGAAGCAGAAACTTGATAATGCACTAGCAAAACACATTTCAGTTTATCCCAACCATATGTTTAAATTTTTGATTATTGACCAGATCACACAGGACTTCAGGGGTGCTCCTCTCTCACTTAAGTTAGAAGAGCGAGAGCTGTTTTGGCAAATTAGACTCAATGCATACAGTTCACCAGGTCTGAATGAGAACTGTTCTTTAAGTAGTGTTCTTAAACTTAGGAGCCTTAATAGGTAGGCTGTGTCAGGTTACCTTCCACACTAGCACGACACAGTTATTCTAATGCTTTTGAGCACCTTGGTTCAGTGACCTTATGTGTATTTTTTGCTGAGTATTTTTTGCTGAGAATTTGTAGTTTTATTTTGATACTTTACTTATTACCAATTATGTTCAGCACACTTGATGTGCTTCAACATACACAGTTTAGTGCACTAACATAGGTATTTGTATTAACTCAGTTTTACAAACACCAGCGGAGTTTTTATGCACTTGTAATTATTATTTCTTTGCCTCACTAGCTTAGTAGTAGGCTAGATTTACACATTTTTATAGACAACGCTAGTTGTACTTTTAGTCTGACTATTTGGATTTTTAGCTTTTACTTTAAAAGCAGTTTTTAGTCTAGTTGTGTTTGCAAATAGGGCGTGTCTTGTAAGTCAGATTTCACTTTAAGTAGTTAACTGACTTTGTAAGTATTAGCCCAGAGAGTATTTAAGCTGTGACTTTTTGTTTTTCTTGATCTGAAGAAGTTTGTTTATTGGAATAAACGAAAAGCGCTTTATCATTTCGTTCTGTGCTACTGTGTGGTTTCTTCTCTATTTTGTTTTTCAGGTTCTATCCCTGAGCCAGATTGCAACCCATCTTGTGACATAGGGGTTGATATTTAAGCTGGTGAGCTTATTTATGATGCCCAAGTGGGGTATTGTGTCAAAGGCTTTTGCGTGGTCCAGGTAGGCTGTGTGGACTACCTTCCCTTCATCTATGGCCTTGGTGACTGTTTCAAAGAAGTCGACCAGGTTCAGTAGGCAAGATCTGCCCTTAACAAAGCCGAATTGGGTAGGATCCAGTGTTTGGAGGTTCCCAATGTCTTTGTTTATGAGTTTTATGATGATACGCTCCATAGCTTTTCAGACCAGGCTAGTCAGGCTTATAGGGCGATAGTTTCCGGCGTCCGTTGTGGCACTACCTTTGTGGAGTGGGACCACTGTTGCTGTACGCCATTCCTTGGGTACATATCCTGTAGTAAGGCTGAGATTGAACAGTGACTTTATGTGAGGGTTCAGTTCTTCTTGGAGCTCATGTAAGACGTAGCCCAGGACACCGTCCAGTCCCATCGATGCTGTGTTTTTTTGCTTTGGAGAGGGCAACTCTCACCTGTGCATCTGTGATGTCAGGGAGGCTACACTCTGTTGGGATAGACATTTGCTCTTTTGCGGGGGAAGGGGGTGAGATGTTTGCACTGAACCTGTCTGCCAGGATGTTGGCAATGTCTGTGGGTTCAGTGTATTTTTTGTTATTTTGCACTAACTCAGAGCATATCTGGGAGTTGCCACCCAGATTCCTGACATAACTAAAGAAGGCCTTGTGATTATCTTTAGCGTCTTGTGCAATTGTTCTTTCAAAGCTGGCCTTAGATCATTTTATGAGGTATCGTAGTTTCTTGCTAGTACTGATCAGAGATGCCTTCCCTTTTTGGGATTTTGCTCTATCATGTAGTAGCTTCCTCCTTCTGTTGTATAGCTTATTTATGGCTGGGGTCCACCAGACAGGTCTCCTGCCTTTGGTGGAGTGAGTCTTGGTTTTATTTGGGATAGCACAATGCATGCATTCCTGTAGGTGTCCATAGAATGCATTTGTAAAGCATTCTGCGGTTTGAGCCGTATTTTCCACTGGCCCGGGGGCTTTGAAGGATTCCACCTCGGTTTTGAGAAGTGTGAAGTTTGCTTTTGAGAAGTTCTTCACCGTGGTTTCCTTGGCTGGGGGTGGGGACAGGATATGGATGTCCAGTGAGATTAATTTATGGTCAGATCTTACCAATGAGGGGTATACCTCTGGTATGGAACATAGAGTCCCCATGTTGGTGATGATCAGGTCCAATATGTTTTCCCCTCTTGTGGGAGTGGTGACCAGTTGTTCCATAGCATTTGAGTTTATAAATTCTAGGAAGCATTGGGCGAGGGTGTTGGGGCTTGAGTAGTGTTCCCAGTTTATGTTTGGGTAGTTGAAGTCACCCAATATGATGGTGTTTGGAGAGACCTTCATATTCTCCAGTGTTTTCAGGAAAGCATGTTAAGCAGAACACCTCACTGGCCCTCTTCAAGAGAAATCTTGATGAGTGAATGGGAAATAGAAAATTCACCCCGTGGATCACTCCAGTGGCTTTACTCGACAGAGGCACTGGGAACTAAGGTCAGGTGGCACAATGCCAGGGTAATCCATTGGCTTAGGCTTGTAAAGGCCCCAGGGCCATTAGCCTAGTATACACCTATGAACCCATAAAGTCAGCAAATAATACTGTCATTGAAACTGTAACTCACAGTAACCTTCTAGGCATTATAATAGATGGCAATCTCAGATATAACCAGCATATACTGCACACCATTAAATCTGCACACCAGAAGCTAGGCTGCTTTTATAGAATAAATGAATTCCTTACAGATCCTGCAAGAAAAAACTCTAGCCACCACCTTCTTACTGCCAGCTCTCCCATATGCTGTTCCTGTCTTAACAAACTTAAAAAATAATCAAAGAAAGAAACATGCCTCTGTTACAATAAAATAGCTAAATTTGCCACCGGTCTCCCTTATAGGACCCACCATTGTCATAACTTAAAGCAATTAATCTGGCTAGAACTTCCTAACATATTCACAACTAACTACAGCAAACAAGCTCATTCATCATCCAGAAAAAATGCCCTGCACTACAAAATGTATTACTGCCTTAGTGACCTCTGTTCTAGTAACAATTTCTTACTACTCACAAATAAGACAAATAATATTGCAGGAGACTGTCTTTACTGCCAATACATTGCTAAACGCTGGAATGGTATCCAACACAAATAAAGCTCTGTGACAAACACAACAGTTTTAAACCGCTGCTCAAACAACAGCTTAACCAATCCTGGTCCTGCAAATGCTCATCACCAGGTTAAGACATTGTGCTCACAGAACAATACTCTAGAAAGTACTCAAGTTAAACAGAATACTCTCATCCTCTCTCTGAAATGACAAACCAATTTTATACATAACTGCTGACTGTACAATCCACTAAGTTCATAGATTAGTACTAAGCTAACTACCGTTGCAAGCCATTTTAAGCCTAGCCAATTATCCCTTGTGAGACTCACACCCTGCACCTTGTGTTTGTAAGACAAACACCTTACCCATTAGGCCATCTTCCCAACCTGTTGTATGTGGGCTTTGTCATTAGCAACTTCTACCTCTGTAAAATCTTAAACTATATAAGTGAAACTACTATATGCGTATAAATGTAAATAGAAATGTAACTAAGCTGTGTTTAACTGGAACTAAGTATAATGCAATGTAAAGAAATGGATCTTCTCTCCCTGGGCCTCTGCTGAAAATGGCTATTACCCAGCCAGACTTTCCCAGTAAACAAAGACAAATAAATCAATAAATAAATAAAACATACTGAAACATAGCTTCAGTGGGCTGAATCTGTCTGTCAACTACCTCTTCCAACATGTCTTCAACCAAACAATGGAGACCTCATTCAGTGAGGTTTGCTAGATTGGCATGTGCTGGGCTGTCTGCAGGACTGGTGCCAACACCCTGACCCTGGGAGGATGTCCATGAATGGGCAGAAAATGAGCACTCCCTAAACTAGGATGTATGTACCTGGGCCACTCCAAGAGATTTTGAGTCCATGAAAATGCACATAAATGTGAAGAAACTAAATTAATAAAGGACAAAGGAATGTATAATTAAAATAAAAAACAGAGAAAAATATGGGACAGACAAAAGAGAAAATGCACACAGTAAATTTACACAATTTTACAGCATTCAGTGTCTTACTTTAAAACATTTCTATTTTATAAACCTTTACTGAAGTAAAACAAAATGTAGGGGAAGTACTTATGCTGACTTTTGTTTGAAATTTTATGGGAAGTCCTCATGCTTATTTGGCAGGACAGGGTTTGCTATTAAATAATGGTGGGGTGTACATGTTGCAGTCTGCTACACAAACATAATGATCATCCATGTGTCACTTATGCATTTTTTTGCAATACTGCATTGAAAATACACTTTATAAATACTTACATCTTATAAAATCAGTTACAGACAAAAATATGGCACTTATATGCTGATATATCTCACTCTTCCTTGCAGTAATATACTGAATGTACTTTAGTGCCTCAGTTATAATTCTACATGAATTGTTTTTTTCTCATATGTATACTATTTACTACGTTAGTCAAGCTTACCAGCATAGTCATCCAGTCTTTTTATGTATCTCTTCTGCTGTCTTCTATTGTAGGAGATTTGATCTTCAGTAATAAAGAGAACACAAGACAATTCTTATTTATCCATATTGCATTTTACTTAACATTAATTATACTATTATTATTTTTAACATATTCCATTCACTGCAGTATTTACTTACCATGCCTTTGTTGAAATATAAATTAATATTCAATTCTCATACTTTCTAATCTTTCCTTTACTGAAAGTTATAAACACAAAATACAGATTTGATGGAATGTTTTTAATGTTTTTTTTTTAATATTATGCTTTACATGTAACAGTCTCTACCTTTTTTTCAGCCAGAATGTACAAATACACAGAAGGATGTAAGTTATGGATGCTTTCTTTTCCTAATCAGTACAAAAGTGTGCGCTTGATAGCATATGAGGGGTGAGTTAAAAATGTATGAAGTAATAGAGATGTAATAATATTGGTGAATTTTCAATAAGTATGTGTTGAGCAGTCACTTGACACTGCAACAAACACCCCGTCCTCCAGCCTCGACTCTGACTAGGATGTGGTGCCTAACTGACTTCAGGCATCTTGTATGAGCAGTTAAAATTATGAAAGAAATTACTTTCTTATACAACTACTGTACTTTGTACTAATAAATATTTATTGGCCTACATAAACTGTGTGCACTTAATTTAACAACTACATAAGTTAATTGAATACTAAATAAAATATGGAAATGTAACCCATTCTCTTTTTTGTTTTCTGTATAAATACATCAAATGAGCTGTAAGTGAATACATGCAGATCTATATTTATGATTTTTAGACACACACACACACACACACACACACACACACACACACACACACACACACACACACGCGGGTCTTCTTCTGTTTGTAGAAAGTACATTTTATCAACAAACAGAAGGCTCAGCAGACGTCCGTGGAAGTGGACTACATCGAAAGTGCAAGTTCGCGAAAGCCAATTCGCTGAATCACGTTACAGTGGGGATAAGGGAATATATCCTTTTCCCCACTGTAGTGCAATGTTGGAGTTAATATATTTAAGTAGCGGGGTGTGGGGGGTGCAGGGGGCATTGCCCACCTGCATAAATGTGATTTAGTGTTTTGTTTTTTATTTTTTATTTTTATGTGTTTTTTTACCTTATTTTGTGTTTTGCAAAAGTGCATTTTCGACAAAGTGCACTTTTGTGAAAGTGAGTTTGACGGTTTATGTTTTGATGAAACAATTTTGATGGATCAACATAGATTCACACATATATATATATATATATATATATATATATATATATATATATGCAGATTATTTCTTTGATACATATTTTACATTTGCATTTATACAGACAAGTATGTGATCACTTCAACATTCCATGTATGCAGGTGTAGCTCTGCATACAGATATGTTTATACTTTCTTTTAGATTATTCCAATAAGATTGTAGAATATATTTCTGCAGCTTCACATATTTCTTCTAGCAAATACCTTCAATTATGCAACCTTTTTATATTTTTAAAAATGTGGCTAACAAATGTGTAAAATTACCCAGAGAGAAAAAAATTCCATGAAACTGTGGCTATATTAACTTGCAATTACTCAAGTTAGGCAAACATAATACAAATATTCAAATTTAATATGAAATGCTCAAAATTATGTAAAATGAAGGAATTACATTAAACTTATTTTCCTTATATCATTGGCATGTTGTTATGGCTATAATGAATAGTGTGAAGCTATCATTTGTAACTGGGAAATCATTATGGCAGCAGCATTGGGAAATAATTAATGATCACTAATGAAATTATTAGTTTGGTGTCATATAGTTATTTTTATACATATGTGTTTTAATACTGAAGTAGTAAGGATATGTTGTTTGCTGAACATACTTTATCCTTATTTAAAGATTTCTGAGTGTCACTGAAGAAAGAAAAATAGCATTGTATGGAAATGGTATGGGCTAGAGGAAGAAATCTGTTAAAAAGTGATTGCTTTACTGTTGTAAATGATGCTGCAGACATTAGTATAGCTCAACTTTACTTTGTTAGAATGACATTTTGCAAGTGTAGATAATGTGCTTTGTGTTAACTTTTTTATAGGAGGATGGAAGGCGCACATGGTCATTGTTGTGTTGCTTGACTGATGATTGCAAGTTTTTGTGTTTAATTGTGACTTTTTTGTGAATAGTAATGATGAAAAACAAGGGGTCAAGGCAGAGAAAGGAGAACTTCAGCCCTGAGGAAAATTGCATCCTCGTGGCAGCCCTTAGGAAATATGGGAAATGTCTGTTTGATAAAAGTGGGCCCAAACAGAGAGGACAAAAGCTTGGAGTCAAGTTGTCCTGGACATTAATGCAGCAGGTAGCAGAACCTGCACATTGACAAAGTGCAAGAAGATGGTAAATGGCATATGTTATTATGTGCTAGAAGTGAGTTGTGACCAAATGCAATTTCCTATACCAGTGCTTGGGGGTCTCCTACAATTATCCCATTAACACCAGATGAAGAATACCTCCTTTCCATCCATGGGGATGACCGTGACACAGACTTTGATGGTACTGGAATAATCAGAAGTGTTGTGGGCACTGGCTATTATCAATGTCTGCAGCAGCAACACTTAACTTGATTGCTCGGGATGGTTGGTTTAAAACAGTAACATATTTATATAGAGAACCAAATGTTGACAAGGAATGATTGCATTAATCCATGGTAATTACTATTAGTAGGTGAACCTTCGATATCTACACAGAATGACAATGAAACCAGAGTGTATGGTAAGTGACCCCCGAACCCCTTAATAAGCATACAATAGTGCTTCCTATTGCTTGATTAGTAGTGTATTACATTTAATTTTTATAGGGGCAGGAGTTGAAAACAGTTCCACAGTTCCAGTTAATGTTGGGGATATCAACAACAGACTGTCTGTCAGTGATGATGATGATAATGAAGATGATGAAGATGACGGGTGGGTGATGGATGATTGTGGGTGGGTGATGGATGATGATGATGATGAGGATGATGATGGGTGGGTGATAGATGATGATGATGAAGATGATGGGTGGGTGATGGGTGATGATGACGAAGATGATGGGTGGGTAATGGGTGATGATGGGTGGGTGATGGATGATGATAATGTTGTGCGGGTGATGAGTGGATGATGATGATGATGTGTGGGTGATGGGTGATGATGGTGGGTGGGTGATGGATGATGGTGGGTGGGTGATGGGTGATGATGGGTGGGTGATGGATGATGATGGGTGGGTGATGGATGATGATGATGATGGGTGGGTGATGGTGGGTGGGTGATGGATGATGATGATGATGGGTGGGTGATGGGTGATAAGTGGGTGATGGATGATGATGATGGGTGGATAATGGGTGATGGTGGGTGGGTGATGGATGATGATGATGATGATGAAGGTGATGATAACATAGTTATATTTATGAGTCAGCCTGACGAAAGTGTCACATGGTCCCAAAGTTTAATGGCAGGATCTCACACCCACAGCATGACAGTAACTCTACAGGAAGTAACAGTATATCACAAAGTCAACCACATGATATTACAGTCACACCAGTGCAGGAAGAACATCCAGGCACCTCTACACCAGTATCTTCAAACCCAGGCATGCACTTTGAGGATGATGGCAGTCATTCAGAGGTATCAGTGTCCACAGTGAAACTTTGAAAAGGGGAACTAGGTAGAGGCATGTACTATAGCTACTACATGAAGCAAGAAAAGCATTAGCCCCCCAGCAGCAAGTGTGTCATGACATTGCCAGGAGTTAGAGCACTGCTACAGAGAGTTACCTAGAAATAATTATCAGAGTCCTCCTGTGTACGCATGAGGATTTCCTGAGTAGGGATAATGTTCTGATCAGCCTGATGTGTAGTCTGGTATCACACTAAGTATCCATGGCTGCCTCCATTCATACACTAGTAGGACGTGCCAGACTCAAGCAGGAGGCAATTTTGGAGATGAGGACAGGGCACTGCCCAGACAGTTAGTTGGGGTAGATCACATGAAAGTACAAGTTCTTTACAAGAAAGTACTGTAATTAGTCAGGGGAAACAAGCACAGCAGATTTCATGCAGGCAAAATCAGCACTCATCTACACTAGCAGGACCTTTCATTCAAGGTCCCAAATATAGTCTGACAGCACTGATACAACAGTGTCTGCAGGATCCCCTGTATAAAGTAGGTCATGATGTTGGACTGGCTCACCATCCAGTTCTCATGACAGCCCATCTTCAAAATCACTTGCATCGTGATTTGGCTTTTCTTTAGGAGATGTGTATGAGTCATTTGATGTTGAACTGCTATGAACTGAGTGTGGCAATTATGATGCTTACAATTTGACCTTCAGAAACACAAGTGGGAGGATGTAGGCAAGATATATAACTAAGAACAGCAACTGGAAAGTTCTCTCTTACTGAAAATTATTATTCTGGCAAAAATATCCATTAAAAATAAGACTTTGGAGATTTTGAATGTTTGTTTGCATTCACAGATAGTGGAAGAAGAGAACTGTAGTCTGAATTTCCTTAAGAGCTATAAAATTCTTGTATTAATCTTATCTACTTTGTTAAGAAGGAAGAGACTATAAAATGAATATTTTTTTGTGGTTTGAACATAATATAGTGTATTTATTATGTTTTTTATTTTTATTGTAATATGGTAAAAAATGTATTTAATATTTTAGATGCCTTAATGGGGCTTTATCAATTGAACTTAATTCAATTTAAGTAATTTCATTATGATGTCATTAATTATGAAGGCGTGTATTTGTATAAAAAGGGTTTAATTTATTATGGATGTGTATTCTGAAGAAGTTTTTATTAAAAAACGAAAGCGCTTAATAATAAGATATTGTTGATCTCGTCTTTCTTTCCTGGTGGTTTTTTAGTTTTGTTTGCGGTTTTGTTTTTTTTTTTTCCTTAAGAGCTATAAAATTCTTGTATTAATCTTATCTACTTTGTTACGAAGGAAGAGACTATAAAATGAGCCACTTAAAATGCTAGTCAGGATTCCTCTGTTAAAGAATGAAATCCAGTCATTGATTTCAAACATCCAGGTTGTATCAATTAAAATGGATACAAAAATATGAAACTTTTAGTTAAGACCCTCCTATTTCTTTATCTTTGCCTGTACTCTGATATCAATCATTGATAGGGAAGGCAATCTCTAACATGCAGTCCAAATAAATTATTGGTGTCTTCCCATTCTATCATCTTTCCCTCTCTAGTTATTTGATCCCAGTACCTTGGTTCCTCTGCCAGTTTTCTCCAATAAATTTTGCCCCCCCTTGCCTATTGTCTGTATCCCTAATTGCAGTCATCCCTATTGGCAGAATCTCCTTTCTCCTTTCCCTTGTTGGTTTAGTTCTTAGGATACTTCCTGCTACTTTATAGATATAATAATCTGTATGATTATTGTTATTCTCCTTAAAGGCCTGCATCCAAAATCCCAGTCTCTCCTTGTTTCTTGAGCTTCCCCTGCTTCATCGTCATCTCTTTCCACTTTGATTTATAGTTTTCTGATTGTGCTATGTATAGGAGTCTTAATTATGTAGCTCTGACATACCCCTTCAAATTGGGTAATCCCAATCTGCCATGTTCTACTGGAAGAATCAGCTTATCCCAATTGACATTTTCTGTCTTCCCCTCCCAGATAATGTCCTTCAGCTTTTTATTAATTTCTACCCACAACTTCTCCTTTGGTTGATAAAAATATACCTGACCTCTACAGACCGGTATTGGTAGAGTTTTTAATAGACTCTAGAACAGAAGCTGCTATTAAAAAAGGAATAGTAGAGCATATAAAATATTGCACAATAACTATAAAAATCAATCAGTGGTATTTAGAAAGGATTGGGAAGAGAGATTGGATAAATAATTCACAAAGAAACAAAGGGAGGATATGTGTATGTCTCCCAAATATGCAACAAAATCTAGAAGAATTAGGATTTTTTGCCTGGAAGTGTTTACAGGCTCCACATCCATGTGAAGCAGAGTTCCTCCTTAACCCAATTCAAGTGCAACCTAGACAACTGGATGTAGAACAGGAAATCCATTCCTGGTTTGGCACCTATGTCTCTAATGGACACAGGCAACCTGTAAATGGTTCATCTCCTAAGCCCCTGCTTACACTTGTCAAGGGTATTGGAACTTGTCAGAGATTTGGGATGCATGGCTTGGCTTAGAAACACCCTTGTTATATCCCAAGTAGATTCCAGAGATTTTTTTCTCAGGTAGACAGTAAATGCTGGAGGTGTGATGGAGACAAAAGAGGTAATTTGGAACATGTTTTCTGGGAGTGTGGTGAGTTAACATACTTTAAGGATTCCCTGCAGGATGCACTGTTGGAGATGCTGGGTGGGCAGATTGGTCTGACAAGGTAGATGATTTTTCTGAGCTATGATACAGAATTGGAATTGCCTAGACATGGTAAGGCCTTGCTGTGTCTAATAATGGTGGATGCCAAAAACAATTACTAGAAATGTAAATCAAAATCTAAACCAACTATACTGGAAATAGTGAATATAGTAACAGAGATAAAACAACTGAAAATTAGATCTTTAGAAAAAGGTAGGAGCAAACCAGATAGGAAAAAAATTGGAATTGTGGGACCAATACATACGAGGGAGGAATGAGGCCTAGAAGGCAGCAGGACTTAAATAAGCTACATTATGTTTGAGTGCAACTGGGAGTGTGTCAGTATGGTTTGTGATGTAAAATGCTTGTGACTAGGATTGTGTTAGTGTGGTTTGTTTTCATTTATATACATGTAGGATTACCTATGTAGTAAGTGATGGTTTAATGAAGAGGTTTCTTGTTTAAAAAAAACAGGAATTGAATAATTTATGTAATATTGTTTAGGTTATATGATATATAGCAGTATATGTGAAGTTTAATGTTTGTTATGTTAATATAGTTTGATTACTTTTATATGAATGTAAATTTGTCTATGTCACAACTGACAATTTATTAAAAGTGTTTGAAAAAATATGAAACTTAAAGAAGAATGTAAAGGAGGATGTATCATCTGGAAACACTAATAAAACAACAAGGTTTTCACATTAACAGCATGGAAGGAAACTTAAACGATCATGAGGACAGCATGGAAGGAAACTTAAACGATCATGAGGACAGCATGGAAGGAAACTTAAACGATCATGAGGGAAGGATAACTGAAGGGGAGTCCCAAACTGAATTTCTCTTGAAACAAAATAACTAGCTTTTAGATAAAGTTGGTGTATTTAAAAATAGACTGAGGTGAAGTAATGTGAGAATATATGGAATAACAGAAAAACATAAGAGGGAGACAACATAATAAGCTTTTAGCAACTTGGTTGCATAAAAATTTGAATATGTCAGAATCTTTCCCATGGATTCATGAAGCTCCATCCAAGAATAAGTCTATTCTTGCACGGAGTGGTTCGTGTCCGTTTAGGATAACAGCACACTTTGCACATGCATGAAGACATGCCACCTAAACTAAACGGACATGAACCAGGAGAAAGCACAGGGGGTGTGTGCCAGCAGTGCCTGCACATGAAACACGACCCCTTCACTCTGAAAATGCCATACAACACTTTCTGACACAGGTGAGTATCACTTTATATAACATTAGAGCCTGGCTCTAATATTATATAGTAAACGAGTGTCTGCACACACTGAAATGTAAGTAGCTAACATTTCAATGTCTGCGGACATGAAAAAGAAAAACACAAACACCTTGAAGGCAGCAGCCGTCAAGTGCACCCCCCCAAATGTATGCATTCTTGCCCTACATGCATGGAAGCAGTAGGGCAAGAGGAAAGCAATGTAAATTAAACAAATGTAATTTTATTTAATCAAGTAAATCTGAAGTTTGCACGGCATGCTGTTATGCTTAGCCTGGCTGAAATCTTGAAAATTAAAGTCAAGTGCTACTGTGATTAAAGACACCATCAAGCTACTGTTGCATAATGGTGTTGTCATGGTCTAGCATGTAGAACATGCTGTGTTCAAATCACCCCCGCCAATTTATTTAATTAGCATGTAATGAATTTGATTGACGAATGTCAATCATATGGCTCACATATAACACAGTAGGTGCGGGAATATGTAAAATATAAATGTAAACAATGCTGTAATATTTTAATTAAATAAAATAGATTTAAAGCAGTGTCAGCATTGCTATGCGAATTTGCGTGGAGCTAAGCATAGTTCAGTCTCTTAAAACCAGCCAATCAGGAAAAAGAGTGGGAAAATGGCCCTATTTAAACTGCTCAGGCGGGAAAACAGCCATAACCATTTGGGATAGCTGACAGCAGGACCAAAATGGCAGATGTTGGTGAGGGTGTTTGCTTCTGGGTGCAACGTTGGGGCATCCAGGAATCCAAGGTCATGGTTGGGTGCCTAGTGAAAAACTATGATGCCGGCTGCTGCAGGGCCATTACCAGGGCTCCCAATACAAAGCAGAGGTCTGGGATCAGCTTGCCTGTAATCTCACCAGTACCACTGGCATACCCTGAACTGGTGAGCAGGTGCGTCACAACTATAATGACCTGAAGTGCAGGAGGGGTGAAACCTTGGACCAGTGGATCCAAGAAGCCTGGGCGCAGGATGTCCCACATGTCTGTAGGTATGCAGTCCTATGGATCTCTAACTAAGTATGGAAAAATCTTAAAACTTGTGACTGTGCAGGTGTGTTTAATGTGTTCTTTTCCCATACAGCTGCTGATGACAGGTCCCAGAAAGTCCAGGCTCATGCCCAGCTGCGCCGGTATTATGGTGAGTACAGAATGCCTCCTAATATTAGCAATAATAAATCAGAAATAGTAATAGTATTACTGTCTGTATATATAATTGTGCTGTAAAAGTCAGGAATAAATGCTTGCGTCAGGCTGCCAACATTACAATGGAGTAGTGCCAGCTGCTGTGTAAGACAGATGTCAGTAGCAAACAAGGTACAATATATGCAGGAGAGGAATAGTAGAATATATATGAGTGTGTCTGAGTGAACCTGCCAAGAAAGTGCCATGTCAGGGAAACCATAACACTTATAGACATGAAAAGCATTTCCCTGTGCAGATCATGCAGGAATACTAATTGTGGATTTCTGAGTTGTAGACAGATATTATGTGAAATATAATAAAGGTGATTCCAAAAACTGGTGTGTGTCATTTCACTTGTACCAGAAACATAGAAATGTGTATGTCCTGCAGAATGCATTAACTGAGGTGAACTTATTTAGCACTGCTTGTCTGCATAGTTTAGAATGGAGACGTCAAATAACTGAAAAAAGCAACAGTACATATTTCCATCAGAATGTGAGTTACTAACACGTCTGCCAGCATTGTTCTGTGTAAACCTTACAATTTCAGCTGTATGTAGCTGTGAATGTACTGAAAAATGTACAAGACTAACAGGTGCAGACCTAAAACCTACACTGTGTACTCAGGAATCTAAATTGCACTATGTAGTTGTAAAACAGTCAAATTTGCAATCCAGCTAACCTGCACATGTTTTCCAAACAGTGACACCAATGTCTGTTGTGTATGTATAATTTTTACTGAAAATGGAAAACAAATAATGCAAACATTTGAGAAGAAAAGTACTGCGCACAAAAATATGTACAAGATAGAAATGTTGCAGTCAACATACAACTCCCTAGTAGCTCAGTCTGATAAGACTAGGCCAACGCTTCCATTTTGCTCACACACCATGGTTCGAATCCAGGGACTGTCACTAACATGTCAGTCTGCTTCTACAGTTGTAAACTGCAATCTGAATAGAAAAAGTAAGGTACTGCAACACATATTGTACATAATGTAGTATGCCTGTAATCAGCCTGTATGTTCTGTAACTGAAATTATTGTATTATCTATTTTTCTTTCTGTATTCACTGTTACTTAATGCTATCTACCTAAAATTTGTAAATTGTTATGTGTCTGGAGCTTTTCTCCCCGGGACTCCACTGAAAATGGATATGTATCCAGTCGGACCATCCCAGTCAACAAATGTAAAATAAATAAAATAAATAAATATTTTCCACACAGAGCACACAGGTAAAGAAATCTGAAATGGAATGCTAGTATGATGTGAATCACTATGAAAGGTGTACAACTGTTGTGTTAACCAGCCCCAGTTCTACAAATACATGCAAGCAAGCCATCAACACTGTGCAGTCTGGCCCAGACAAGCCCCTCAAGTGTCACGCTGTTCTGGATATTTCCCCCAGTTGCCAAGAAACACGCACACAGAGAATTGTCACAGTAGACATATGTCAAAAGCACAACACACACTCCAAGGCCTGCAAATAATATGTGAGTCCCGGATCAAGAGTTGGAAACTGAAATATGTGTAGAAACAGTAATGTAATGTGCACACAGTTCATCTGCACAGGGCCCACAGGTACAGAACTCTGTATAGAAACATGTATGAGGTGTATAACTAAAATAAGTGTGCAATTCATCTGTCAATAGGTACAGCTATTGGTGTGCTGTAGCAGCCAGAAAAGAATTCCCCTGCACGGAAGCAATTGCACGGCATAAAAGTAGTAGGTAAACAAAAAACAGTAGCCAGCAAATGTGAGCTGTTTGAACTAATGTAATTAGTTATAGGTTAAAAAAACACAAAAATAACAGACCGGTTTTGGCTATGGTATTCACCTAGCCTTCATCAGTGTAAATATTCACAACATTTTGAGGTTCTTTATATACATTTGCATAATTAGACACAAACTGTCATTGGTGAACTCATGAATATTCATTAATATACAAAGTCATAAATATTCATTAAGACCTGGCTGGAAAAGTCCACCTAATTTTACAATCCATTTATTTTCTTTAGTGTTCAGTTTACTGTGCCACCCTGATTTATTAGATCTATCTCCAATTATTTTGTCTATAATAGTAAAATGAAATTTGGCTGTGGTATGTTTCAATGTGTGTTTGTACAAAGCATTGCTCATGCATTTACATTTTATGTCACTTAGATGTTCTGAAATGCGTATCCTTAAAGGTCTGGATGTTTGACCTATATAGAAAGAATGGCAACTGCAAGAAGCCATATAAATGATCCAATCTGTGCTGCAATTCGCAAAGAACCTGATGTCATATATAATGCTAGTATTACTACTGGAAAAATGTTTTGTTTTAAGCATGTCTTTACAATGGCTGCAATGACATGGTGATGTTTATAATTACTGAAATTATATCCAAGATTCTTCCCTTTTCTAAAAGAAAATAAACAAGTTTCGGATAAGTATTATGACAAAACATTATCCGCTAGCAGAATGTTCCAATGTCGCCTGATGGCATCAGTGACTCTGTTTGTATTTCTACCATATGTAGTGATAAATCGTAAATTATTATTTTTGTTATCTGTTTTTTGTTGGTATTTGAGAAGGTCTGGTCTGTCCAGATTTGCAGCATGATTGCTTGCTGTATGAACATAACCCATGCTGTAGCCCCTTTCTTTAAACCTGCTCAACAAATCCTTACTGAAAACCTAGAAAGCATTTTCTTCTGAACAAATGTGTCTCATCCTAATAAATTGAGACTTGGGGATGTTTTTGGTAATATGTGCTGGATGAAAGCTGGATGCGTGGAGTAATGTGTTGTATTCCGGATATTTCCTGAATACTTCACTACTAAGAGTATTGTCTTTATTTCTAATTACCAGCACATCCAAGTATGTGATCTTGTGTTAGTCGTAATTGATGGTAAAAAGTAAACCCCATCTATTCTCATTGAGGTATTCAACAAATTCCATCAAGTATTCCACATCAGATCTCCACACCATCTAGCAATCATCCAGATATCTACGCCAAATATCAATTTCCATTAGATATATATTGTGTGTAACATCATAGATAATTTGTTCTTCTATATATGCTATATATAAGTCTGCATATATGGGAGCAAATGATGCGCCCATTGCTGTGCCCCGTGTTTAAAGATAACATTCTTTTCCATAGAAGAACACATTTCTAGTGAGCACGTGTTCAGTTAGACATATAAGAAATGTGTTGAAACCAGGTTTGTATAATTCTGATTTGTATAGCCAATATTCTATGGCATTAAGCCCTGCCCAATGTGGAATGTTAGTATATAATGCACTAACGTCCAGGATGCATAGCAACCAATGATCTTCTATTCGCATCTCATTTATAATACCTAAAAAGTCTGTGGTATCTTGAATTCTAGATCTTACCCATCTCAATAATGGTTTGAGATGTTTTGTTAGAAACTCGAAAAGTGGTTCAGTAAGGGAACCATTACCTGCCACATTTGGCCTACCCGGAGGATGCAAAGGATTTTTGTGAATTTTGGGTAGAAAATAAATATATTGGCTATTAGGATCAGATATAGTGAGATGACTTTTTATATTTGGTGTAATAATGCCATTTTCAACTGCTGAATCCAAATATTTGTCTATTTATTGTTTAAACATAGGTGTTGGATCCAGAGGCATTTTGGTGTAATATCTGGCATCCTCCAACTGTCTGTGTGCATCAGCATCATATTGTGTCCAATTCATGACTACCACAGCACCACCTTTGTCTGCAGAAATAATAACCAGATTTTTATTAATAAGCTTCTGTAATGTTGACATATCTGTCTTTGAGAGATTATTAGATTTAGGGTGAGTCATACCCAAAGTAAAATGTAGATCTTTGAGAACACTATTTTGGAAAAGACACTAGGATGCATAGGTGGAGCAAAGGTGGATTTGTGGTATTTGAAATTATCAGCAGCAACATCTTCCTGTTTTGTATCATGAAAATACTATTTTAAATTTAACAGTTTACAAAATGCGGTTGCATCATGTGCAAATGTATCTTCTGGAACAAAAAAAAAACAGGTATAAAAGAAAGGCCTTTATTTAACAATGCAGTTTGTGATTCAGATAATGTTGCATCAGAAATATTTAGTACATTTGTTCTAGCATGTTGATTTATTTGTTTGTCAACAGTTCCATTAGACCCTCCAAACTTCTTATTTTTTCTATGTTTCCTGCCTCCCCTCTTGTAAGGCCTAAAGGGGCCACACTGTTGTTATGTTTGGGGATGGGTGAATCTGAGCTTTACTGTATGTCCAAATCTGTACCAGAAGAGGAATCCCCACCTGATGAGTCAGTATATGTGTTACGTTTCCTTAGGATGGACTTGGGACGTTTACGTTTGGGTGTGGTATTGGGTTTATGATAACCACCCTCAAACCTGACATGTCTAGTATGTTGAAAGGGATGACCCTTATCATAGTCTGTTTGGTCCCTATTAAATTTTTTGAGTTTCCTATCCTTAAGTTGTTGTTCAAAGGTGAGTAACTCAGAACTGAGTTTGGACAATGAGGTGGAAAAAAACAACTGGTCCTTATATTGATTACAGTCATCACATAATTTGCTCACATTGATAATTTCCCTATCAATAATGCATTTATAGTATCTGGATAATGTTTCCACAAATTGCATGGAACAATTTTGTTGTATTGTTAACCATTCACTGGTTAGTTGTTCATCTAATTCTGATACTAAAGGCTGAATTTTAACTCTGAGCCCCCTAGGTGTTATCCCTTTAGCCATGTATGCTTTGAATAATTTAAGATGCCATACATTGGACCTTAATGTTTTCATATTCCTGTTTAGTTGCTGAAACAGCTTTTCACAATGGTTTTCGGGATTGTCCATAGTATTAGAACTATTTACATTAAAATACCCAAATCTTCCTTATCAGAAGAAAGCCCAACCAGGATCCAATTTAAATCCATTGTAAAGTTGAAATAAAGTTATTTTTATATATAACAGTATGATGGAACCACACAGACCCAAATAAAGACAAAGCCAAAAAATAAAAAATGTATAATCCAGTGTCTAAAAACTAGATTCACACTATGTAATACCCAAAAAGCAATTCTAAAATAATAAAAAAACATTTTTGTTATAAAGAGACTTTTTCAAAAATATATATGCAGTACCACGTCCTAAAGAGAAAAAGATAATGCATGGAAGCTGGGCAATAATGGTGGATCCAACTTAATATCCGAAATATAAGTTGTTCAAAGCAGCCCTTATTAAAGTGGTCATACAAAAAATCCTGTTCGCTTATTCATTTTAATGTTTTTAAATGTAACCTTTAATTACTGTAAAATCATTTCTCCACATCCAGATCCACTAATGGATAACAGCCAGATGTTAGAACAATAATGGTAACTGCAGTATAATAGTATGTAAATGACCATTGGCCTCTGCCAAATTATTGAAAAATGCAAAGTTAGCTAAAACATATGTGTGAATCAAATGGAACCTAGTTAACTATAATATGCTATTAAGCCCATCAAAAAGGCCCAATATCTTAATTATAAATGTATAACCTGAAAATTGGACAAGCATAAAGGAATATTATGCAGTATATACATATATTATTATTCCGTGAGACCACCAGTGATAAAGCTGAAAAAATAGCACCTATATATATAGTGCTGCATGGTGTAACCAAATATGGTATCAAAGTGGTCCAAATATCTGATAAGAAATAATAGTCAATGTAAATGGCATCTTGAAAATGATTATTCAAAGCTATATTAATACAAAAGGGCTTTGATATAATATAAATAATAAAATTTGCAATAGCGACTATTTATCTCTCAACCTATATACACCCTGAAATTATATAATACCAGAATGTGCATAATATAAAACAACTTGGATTGAGGCCATGTCAAACCTTATAACAATAAAAATCAGCATTTAGATTGCAAGCTATATTGGCCTGGTATCGTAACAAAATATATCAAGATGGATTAATAAAGAAAATTTGAAAATGGACTATTTGCCCTGAATATGATACTCTATGTAATAACCACTTAACAATAAAATGGTTATATCCAATCATATAGATGTATAATAGTTGTGTTGATAAAACACACAAGTCATAAGATGGTCCTAATAGTTCAAAAATCCACCCTCAATACGATATATCATACGCCGATAAACACACTGTCTGTAACAAATGACATAACTTATCAAATAATCAAATAGTATGAAATGCTATACATGCACAAACCACAAAGATATGAATATGTATAGGCCGTCTCCAACAAAATAAATTCAGATGACATATATTTTGTTTTTGTAAAAACTCCAAAAGTTATTATTGGATCTCATAAGAGACTGCCCGCAATGATGTAACAAATGTTCCACAGTAACAAAATGGATCCACAGCGAATTCCATATGGTCATAAAGATAGTCACTGTTCTTAAACCATAAATGTTATGAGTATATAAAGGACCTGATAATCAGGCTCGCAGCCGTTTGTGCCAAAGTCCTGTATCCACAACATGAAATATAATTCCCCGACACAAGTAGCATAAATTGTACACACTACTGTCCCATCCAGACCAATAGTCTATCAACGTTCCGATATTGAAAAATGGCCTTGAAGGTGTAAAAAGCTGAAAAAGTAGTTAGATGCAAAATAGGTTCTGTCCCTCGTTCTTGATAGAATCCGTAAAGCTAATAATTATTTATAACCATTTGTTATGCCAAAAATTGTTGTTGAAGAAAAAAAGAAGTCCATTTAAGCATGCTCACAGCTGTAAAAAAATGGTTGACTAATCGGGCTATATCGCGCTATCTTGAAATGTGTATGTTGTAACAAATGTGAGCAAAACTTCCCAATTGCGGTTCACCAAATGGTCGATGTAAATGCCCTATTCAGCCTTGTGGTACCGCCGTTATCGCTGCAGCCAAAGAGATAACATACCAGGCGACTGTAGTAAATGATAAAGTCCTGCCTTCGAATGGCCCAGTCATTAAATTTTACAAACTGAAGGAAAATGAAATCACTGCATAGTTGAAGATGAGTTCCTCGATTGTACAAAAAAGCACAGTGGTTATATCCAGCCAAATATGAAATAGAGCTCCAAAAACATGGAGAATCTGGTACAGATTCTACCCAAACAGCAAACCACAGACGTCCAGCAGGAAACAGAATGCACACTCAGAAAAGAATTCCCCTGCACGGAAGCAACTGCACGGCATAAAAGTACTAGGTAAACAAAAAACAGTAGCAGCAACTATGAGCTGTTTGAACTAATGTAATTAGTTATATAAAAAAAAAAACAAAAATAACTAAGACGGTTTTGGCTGCTCATCAGTGTAAATATTCACAACATTTTGAGGTTCTTTATAAACATTTGCATCATTGGTGAGCTCATGGATATTCATTAATATACAAAGTCATAAATATTCATTATCCATTCCTTTAGTGTTCAGTTTACTGTGCCACCCTGACATGCATTTCAGAACATCTAAGTGACATAAAATGTAAATGCATGAGCAATGCTTTGTACAAACACATATTGAAACATACCACAGCCAAATTTCATTTTACTATTATAGACAAAATAATTGGAGATAGATATAATAAATGAGGGTGGCAGAGTAAACTGAACATTAAAGAAAAGAAATGGATTGTAAAATTAGGTGGACTTTTCCAGCTAGGTCTTAATGAATATTTATGACTTTGTATATTAATGAATATTCATGAGTTCACCAATGACAGTTTGTGTCTAATAATGCAAATATATATAAAGAACCTCAAAATGGTGTGAATATTTACACTGATGAAGGCTAGGTAAATACCATAGCTGAAACCGGTCTGTTATTTTTGTGGTTTTTTAACCTATAACTAATTACATTAGTTCAAACAGCTCACAGTTGCTGGCTACTGTTTTTTGTTGTGCTGTAGCAGCCCCATGACCCAGGTAGACTGTAAGTGTGGTCAGAATGTAGAGTATTGAGTAGTAGTGTACTGACAAATATACTTGAAAGCAGTTGTCAATTTAATTTGATCCCTTCCACCACCACTCAGCTGAACCAATCATCACACTGAAACCAACATGGGTATGTTTTGAAACAAACCTCTACTGTTGGGACCATTGTTACATTTTGTTCATACTGTTTAAACTGTGTGCATACTGACATTCCCTGTTGAATAACCATTGTTGCTGCCTGCCTGACATTCCTCTAACTGGCATGCTGTTGCAACTCTGAATGCCATTCCATAAATGCATGGGTTCAGTTTGCTATGGCACTGTTATAATTGCACTGTTTTGGGTATTTGGGAATAACCATACATGCTATTTTGGCTAATGTTGTAATATGTTGTTCATGACTAACCAATAATCATTGTTAATTTCCACACCATAGCACGTAGAGGAAGGCAGATCCCAGTTGATCTGCCTCTCCCACCCCACCTGGCTGAGGCACCGGGTCCCAGCATATCTGGGACCCAACTTGGACCTCCCTCATTTGCTGGTCCTGCACCACCCTCAGGTGGTACCACTGCAGGGGGTGGGACTTGCCCCCCCTGAAAATGGGCGCAGTGAGGATATAGTCACCCATGATGAGTTCTGTGGCATGGTGCCCAGTGTCCTCCAGACAGAGCTGGATGACTGCCTGTGCCAGGTGGAGGGCAGACTGGTAAAGCTAGAGGGGCAGGTGGCTCCTCCAGCCCAGCCCCCAGCACAGCCACCTTTGGAGCTGTGAAGGAGTAGTGGTGAATGCCATTGGGTGGGGACATCAGTGCCACTACTACCATCTGGGAAGCTCATGAGCCTCATATTCCCAACCACCCTCCCTGTCAAGGTGTTTACCCCCCCATGTGTCATACACTGCCCCTGTCCGCCGTCTTGTCTGTCTGCAAATGCAACTTCTCCTACCAAACCTCCCTCACCACACTTACCTATAATCCTTCCTTAACATCCCACTCTCACTTTAAAAAAAATAGGGCATCTGTCCCACAAAAAGATCACGTCCCATACATAGCTCTGCATTTCACCCAGAGACATGTACCCATCACACAATCTAACCCTACCAATCATCTGTATTGTATGATGCCCACACACCTCTCTGTAGGGTGTGAGGCTCCAAATTCTAAATTGCCCACATTGAAAGCAGCTGTTGCTGCCAAAGAAATGCAGAGCTATGGTCCTTTCCTACACCCGTCCTGCACATCCCTACCTGTTTCTCCTCTTGTTTGTTCCCCTGCTTGCCCCAATTTCATCTCTTTCCTATCTCCCTTTTATCTTTTCTTTATTTGAAATTAGCATGGGTTTAAGCGGGTGTAAGTGAGGCTGAGCTGACATACGTCGCTTAGCTCCATGCAAATCCATGGAAACCCGCTTACAACTGCTTTAAAGTGCCTTAATCACTCTGTCTCCAACAGCCTCTATTCTGCCCAGCAACAAAACAATCAGCCCTTGCAAGTCTCAAATCCAGGACACTGCACGCCATAACCAAAGTGATTTACCACTAAGCCATGTGAGATGTAATTAAATTTATTTATTTAACATTTGTTGACCGGGAAAGTCTGACTTGTAATGAAGCCAATTTTCAGCAAAGGCCTGGGGAGAAATGCTCCAGATTCATGTCTTTGCAATATGAGAGGAAAACGGAGCACCTGGAGAAAACCCACACAAATGCAAAGAGAACATGCAGACTCCACATAGAAGGCACCCCAGCCAAGAATCAAACAAGGAGGGCCTCTTGCTGTGAAGCAACAACACTACTGCTGCACCATCCAGTGTGTGCCATGTTTCCTCAAAGATGTCATGCAGCACAATCATTCAACAGTAGAGGAAATATATTTAAATATGTAGATGTAGGTATGTATGTATGTATGTGTATTTATATATATATATATATATATATATATATATATATATTTATATATTATGTCTATATATGTTGCTATATATCAAAATATGTATGTATGAAAATATATATATATATATATATATATATATATATATATATAAATAAAAAGCAAAAAGATTATACAGTGTGTATAGTGGTTGCACATTGAATCCACACTCTGAACCTCTCACTGCAAAACATCTGACCAAAGGCCCTGTTAATGGGGATGAAGGGGCCCAAAATAAGTACCTCTTTTAATTATTGACATCATCACCTCCTCCACAGCTGAACAGATCTGCCTTGCAACACAATAACCAACACTTGCAAGTCTCAAACCCAGGAACTTGCACAACATAGCCACAACAAGTTAACAGTAAGCCATCTCAGCTGTATGATGTCAGGATGATATCACTAACATATCTTGCAGAACAGTCTAACTACCATAGGGATTGTACAATGTGGACACAGTAAACATTCCAATGATACATACACACACACACACAGACACACACACACACACACACACACACACACACACACAGACACACACACACACACACACACACACATATATATATATATATATATATATATATATATATATATACACACACCCACATATATATATATATATATATATATATATATATATATATATATATATATATATATATATACATACATATATAGATATATACATTTATATACACATACATACACATATAAATATATTACTACTTACAGAAATGTATAAGAACTGTATATTTAGAGGATGCACAGCATATCGAACAGCCAGTATGCCTACAGTTGCCACTTTTTAAAATGGCCAGTGTTTGATTCTTTAATACAAAAGACAATTATTGCATGAAACATATACCCACAGACAAGTCAAAGGACATGACACCACATACAGGTTTGCATACATAGAAATGTTTATTTGTGTACTGTCTCAGTTGTATATACCATTTCTTATAGCAGTTAGGTGTTTGAAATACATATTAACTGAGTAATACAACTCTCAAACAAAACATTTGATACAGTAATCTGAAAAATAACATATGTTGCCTGTGCAGGCTAAGGCCTTCAAGTAGTACAACAGTACAAGAAACACTTGCCTTGAAGATAAGAACCAATCAACACTAATTACTGCAGATGTAGTTAGCAGCCTCCAATTACACTCTGTACCCAACCCCTAGGGGAAAAAGAATTAAGCTGTCACAATGAAAAGTTATCTGTTACATAACAATGCTTAACTTAAAACTTTACTATCACACACGGATAAACAGAACTGTCTGTAAAACAGTAACCTCTAGCCCACCACTGTTCCTATGGTGAAATGTATGAAAATGTACAACCATATACCTTAATGTGTCTTACTACTGCTATCCTGAAAATTTTGTAACGGCCTAGGTTAAAAACAATACCCCTCCCTCATAAAATGTTGTACAAGGACATATAACAGTGTTTACATACACTGCCCTCTGGACTGTACAAGGTCACACATGTTTTGTCCAGCTGTAGCCATCATATACATGGACCCTACCCCACAATTTGTGTGTGAGTCCACATTACTGGAACGATAGCAGGACTGTCAGCACTACATAATGATAGGCCACTACTTAACCTCTTACTGCATGACATCTGGACAAAGCCTGGTATATAGGTGGAGGACAGAGGCTGGATCACAGGGCCATATTTGCAATATTGCTGTTATACACTGTCAAAGTTTCTGGTGTTATAGGATTGGTTACAACATACCCTTACTCAGGAATATGAAGTCAGAAACAACAAATGGATGTAACCATGTACTGATAGCATTCAACAGAGAGAAAGCCACTGATATATCAGAGACAAAACCTGTGTGGTGAACAGAAAATACATAACAGCCAATCCTCTGGTCATCATGTGGATAGGCCCACAGTTGAGAGATATGCAGACAGACTGCATTCCATGCAAAACTAGCATGTACACACAAACCCTGTAAAACTAGTGGTATTCAATGCATATAATAACAATACTCACACTGTCCCTAGGTCTGGAACCTTATACAAATATGTAGTTGGCCTGTTGTAAGACGTATTGCTTCCTGCTGTCTGTAACACTGCTGCCCTCACACAGGAAGGATGTTTTCCATACAGGAAAGGTAAAGGGGCAATGCCCACATGATGTAGTAATTTATAGTAGTGGGTTGACATGACAGTGGTAATTTGAAGTACTACACGGCTGGCTGCATGCAATTAGCAAGTGGTGAACACTGATTGGTGTAGAGGCCATCACCTGATCATGAGCATCACCTACAAAATCCATGCTGTAACATATTCAAAGCAGCTCAGTCCCTGTAGGGCAGAGGAAGAGAGGGAGGGGGAGCAACAGAGAGAGAGAGAGGGAAAGACAGGGGGAGAGACAAAAGGGAAAACTGAATAAAATAACACTACAAACCAAAACAAAACTATATAAAGCAAGGGACACAGAAAGTGTACCTACAAGAGAGGACAATACTACAACAGGTATGTGAAACATATATGTGTGCAATTGCATGTAGTACTTGGTCTGTAATAATGGGACAGATGATGTGGAGAGATTTATATGTGCTAGCAAGACTTGTAATGATGTCCTGCCAAACAACTGCTATGGACATAGCATCTGGCCAGTGGGCCATAGCTGTCAGCTGAGCATATCAGCACTGAATGACAAGATGTAGCCATCATAGTGTGTGTTCTTTACCTCCAGACATGTATAATAGCGTGGCAAAGAGCTGGTGGTGGAAGTAATTAAGTTATGACAGAAAAATGAGTTTCAGACCCCACCACCTGCAGGACAGTCATGTTAATGTGAAATGTAACATGCACAAATATCAAAGGTTTGTAATAGGTTTATCTGCAATCTGCTCCTATATATATCTCCCTAATGTTAGGCTGTGTCCACATGTGACACCCTTCTGTTTTGTAGCAAGGCATAACAGTGCAGCTGTGGAGGAAGGAGAGTTAAAGAGTGTGGACCTGATGTTTGAATGCACTATATATATATATATATATATATATATATATATATATATATATATATATATATATATATATCTATATATAGATATGTCTACAGATATATATATCTGTAGACATATCTATATATATATATATATATATATATATATGTCTACTGATATACAGACACAGCTATATATACATATATGTGTGTATATATATATATATATATATATATATATATATAAACAAAAAATATATACACATATATATATATATATATATATATATAAATATGTATATATATATATATAGATATACACGTGTATGTCTACATATATACAAACACACACACTCACATATATATATATATATATATATATACACACAGTAGTAAGCGGATGTGAAATGGACAGCTATGTCTGGTGTGAAATCCATGTTGGGAACACATTGCCCTTGTTTGTGAAGGTGAGATTGGTATGTTGGGGAAGGATAGTAGGTATATTTGAGGAGGTAGGCTGGGTTGGAAAACAGACACAATAGCATACAGGGGAGGTATATGAATGACACGTGGTGGGTAAACACCGTGGATGGGGAGTGGTGTTTGGAAAGTGGAAGCCCATGAGCCCCCAAATGGAAACAGTGGGACCAAGGTCCTCACCCATGGGCAGTCACAACTGAACCTTCATGGCCCTGAAGGTGCCTGAGCTTGGGGGCTGATAAGGAGGAGCATGGGGACCCTGTAATTGTGTGCCGAGGGAGTCAAGGTGGTGTAGAACATCTCCCAAGTCTCTGTGGAGCTCCCTATGCACCAGACCCTGGTCCTGACTTTAGGTGACAGGATCCTGTCTGTGTGTACTCCCAGGGGGGGAATGAACACCACCCCTTGAGGTGGTTCTACCTGAAGTTATTGCAGGACCAGCAGATGATGAGGTATCAGGGTGGGTCCCAGATCTGCTGTGGCTTGCTAACATGGCCAGATGAGGTGTGACAGGTAGTTCTGCTGGAAACAGCCTTCCCAAACATGCTATTGTGTCACAGTTATAGAACATACGTGGGTAGTAATAGTCCACACAATCCAGGAATAAGTCTAACAGCATTAGTTGATCTTCTTCTTTCGGCTTTTCTCGGTTAGGGGTCGCCACAGCGGATCACCTGTCTGCTCATGATTGGCAGTGGAGTTTTACCGTGTCGAGTTGGCAGTCTGGTGCGCAACCTTCCACTGAAGGCACACACACGCACACACTCACACCTAGGGCCAATTTAGTGTGTCCAATCCACCTACAGCATGTCTTTGGGATATGGGAGAAAACCAGAGCACCCAGAGGAAACCCACGTGACCACAGGGAGGGCAGGCAGATGCCGCACAGAAGGCACCCCAGCAACAGCATGCATTGATATCCCCATTAAAAAAAAAACATCAGATTTGGAGCAGTCACATAGCAAGCAGAACACATGCATATATGGAACCATAGTGGCCCTTACAATAGCATGCAGGTGACATTGTCAGCAACAGGCCACCAATGATAGTGTTTCAACATGGAACATGACTAGAAACACATTGCACTATTTGTCGTACAATACGATATATGTCCCAACAGTAGGTTTGCTGTGAACATACCTGTTGAATTGTGTGTTCAGATTATTGTTGCAGATATGGTGGGGGGGGGAGACAGAGTTATCAATTAACAACTATGATATCATTGCAGTATGAGGTCCTCAGACCTTTTTTACCTCTTTATGTCTTTCAGGCACCATTTCTAGGGAGCGGTTGCCAGCCTATTCCACACAGGAGGCTGATGTCATTGTACACTACCTGGTGCAGCACTATCACACCCTTTTTGGCCATTCAGCCCATGATCTGCAGGAGAGGACCACCCTGTGGAATGAGCTCATACACAGGGTAAATGATGTCGGCCTACATAACTGCAGTTATGAGCAGGTCTGGCATTGGTGCACTGACCTACTCAGCTGCGCCCGTCAGCATGCTGCTGCAGTTTGGAGGGACCAGCTAGCCACAGGTGGGGGTCATGCCATCCATCCCCCCTGACACATGCTGAGGAGCTCCTCGCCAGCCTCTGTGCACCTGCTCGCCAGCAAAGACAAGATCCAGCCGATAACATTGTGGAGGTGGGTGCTACCTACTCAATGGGTGAGGAGCATGCAGGTAAGGCCCCAGGGCACATAAGTAGACCACTGTTGCACATCCATCTGCATCTGTAGAGTTTAATCATGCACATGTGCGATAAAATATATAGTCTGTTGCTGCATTGTACTAATGAACAGATGTGCATAATCATTAGTATTCTGGGTTTGTACTGTTGATGTACTGAAATGCTTCTCCCACCCTGTACCAATGCCAAAGGTGTGGCTACTGACATCACATCTCTCATACAACTATGTAGGTCCCTCTGGTATAACTCTAGGGCAGCAGCCTGTAGCTGGTGAGTATGATGTTGTTTGTTCAGGTTTGCCAATACACTGGCCATGTTATGGCCATGGTATTTGCCATGCACACATTTAACACACCTACCCATAATACATGCTGTACATGTTCACTTATTGTTGCTGTTAACTGCACTGCATCACAGTGGTCATCATGGTGGCATATCTGAATGGTATATAAGAGTCCTGCAAATGGACTACAATAGGAACATATTGAAACATCACCCTTATACAGTGCTACAACAGTGTATATACCACTATTGCAATGGCAACTGTTACAGATCTACACAACAGCATATCACAATATCACATTCCACAACCCTTAAATCCTGTAATGTGGTCCTAACATGTGCAATGAATATGTAATATGAAATCCTATGTTAGGACAACAAATATGGGGAATACATACCCTAACAAACACTGGAAGCATATATGTGCACACACTCTACTTAACATATTGTTGAAGCAGCTGTTGAGGTACTGACAGCATTCACTCTTCCTGAGTATGCACCTTCCAGCAAGTACAGGTCCTCAATGTCACACCAAGAAATGGTCTGCTGTCCAAGACGTATGTCCATCACATTTGCCCACTCACCTGCAACAGAGGCAGCCATGGCTTGCACACATCTTACAAGCCATGGAATGGATGACAAACCCAACAGGTAGCACACAGAAATGGGACATGTAGCCTTACCTCACCGTTGCATATACCATGGCAAACAGTGCAGACAGTCATGTATGTGACAAGGAAGTATGGGACAACATTAATGTAGAAAATATACAGATGGCCATCCAAGACAGATGATGACACATGTTTCAAGCTGGTAATGGAGGCTGCCTAGCAACATGCCACAGCACTGAGGGAGTGGCAGGAATGTCTAGCAAATACTGGCTGTGCAGTACCTGTGTCGACAATCACATGGACTCTGCATAAGTGTGGCCTATGGGTTAGGGTAATCAGATGGGAAAGTTGTTCCACAGGAAACATCAACCAGGGCCCTCTACAGGTTTCATATGCATAACATCATAAGTCCCCCAAAGGCATGTGTTGCCATGTGTAATGGTGTACCAAGACCAAGTTCGGAACCTACAGACAGTATCAATTAAGATACATGTGCTGCACAAGCAACACCTCACTCCACCTCAGGCCCACCATCCCCATCTGTACCTTGCTGGTGCCAGTGTACAGCTGTATGTTTGCTGTTCATTAGCAGGGACTAGGCAGGTACACATGGTGTTCTGAATTTGGGACACTGCTAAATGACACTCATGTAGCCCATAGTTGCCAAGCATCTGCAAAAAGGCTGAGGCTGGGGAGGGGTGTCATCCTGAAATACAACAGTGAACTAAAGAAGATATCCAAAGCTTGCTAAGAATGGCTGCAACTGCACACAGTCAAGGTCATGAATTGTGCAGACATAACCCTATCTCCACAGCAATACTGAAGGCACTGTGTGACCTCCAAGGGCTGTGCACATCAGATGACCTTGCAATCTTACAGTGTTGGTGGAAATTTGTAGGGCTGAGTGACCAAATACTGGCAAGTGCAGATAGGCCATGCTAGTGTACCCCTTCCAGGAATAGTGACTGCTGTAGTACACTTAACAGTTGGTGCAACAAACCATCTTGTTAAGGGTGTGCACACTTATACACCCACATATTGTATGTATCTCAATCAGTATCTGCACAACTAACACATTTGCTTGATACTGCATTTGATTGCACAAGTCATATGTCACATATCAGGTTTGTGTAATGTTAACATATGCAGTATTGTGGCCCCGTGGCATATCAGGGAAAAGAGTGCCATGTCAATAAGGGTGTGTACACTCCTCATAGCCACAGTAAGGTTTGAAGGGTGTCAGTGCAATTGTATTTTATTGGTCGTACATGCACCACTGATGATGATATCTGCAAATCAGGCATTCACTATTGACATCTGTCCACATATCATCCCAGGTATGTATCAGACAAAGACACAGGTGCTGTGAGCAGCAAAGCAAACATAACTGACACACATATACATATTCAGCAATTGCATGTACACCTGTGCGGTATGGTGCACAGTACATGCCAGGGTGTCGAACAGGTGCACAGCAATACTGTGTACATGGGTGCAGTGTGTTCCAGGTTGAAGGGGCATCACCTACTAACACAAAGCATGCATCACAGACATGTATAATGTTGGTAACAGGGATTAACTATAGCTGCACTGCATGCTGTTGAGTGCCATATGTCATGCATGTTGACAGATGGGTACTTAGAGGTCTGTGTGTAATATCTTTGTGCAACCTCACCTGTAAGTGTGTGTGTGTACAGTTAAGCAATAATGTACAGGTCTTAAGGTGCATTTCTTGTTTTCCCCTCACAAGTGGCGAGGTGGGTCAGGGTGCCTCCTGCAGGCAAACTGATGTTACTGTCCATATAAACTCTGACAATGATGATAGGTGTGTTGAGGCACAGGCAGGGTTGTCAGGGGCTGAAGCTGTGCCATCGTTTGACATCCCACTGTTATCCACCCCATCTCCACACACAGTCACATTGCCTATACATACCCCATCACCAGTGGCCATAGATGAGGGACAATTGGAGGGTGGTGGCATGGAACAGGACAGTGTTGTAACTATGGCATGTGTGTCTGGACACAGCAGCCATAGCAGGATGCCCGGCAAGGTACCACACAGGCAGATGTATAAGGGTGCTCGTATGAGGGCTGCTGGCTATCATGCCACAGCTGGTGTCACCAGATGCATGTTTCAGGCCATCATGGAAATGCAGGCATGTATGGAACATTATACCAGGCAGGGTCAGAGGCTACAGAGGACTACTCATTCTGTTGTAATCATGATAGAAAGATAAAAAGTCAGCAAGCAAAGGAGAGTAGTAGTTCTGAAATTGAATTCACCCTCAAGGCTTGGTGAGTACTTTTGCGAGGTGGACCCTGTTTTTCACAAAATCTCACCAAGGTGACACTGATAATATAGACTGTATTTCTATAGCATATATCATGGACAGAAGTAAATCAAAAATAAAAAAAGATGGCTGGGTGCTCAAGACCCAGGATAAAAAAGTGCCTAATCCTGGTAGGCGCACTGGTGCCAGGACTGGAAAAAATGACAGTGTGGAATCCTCAAAATATGGAAACATTCCTACAATGGGGCCAGGCCAGGCTCAGGGGGAGGATGGTCCCCCTGTTGTAGAAGGAAGTAGTAGTCCACAAAAATGACAAAAATTGATTGGCCAAAGAAGAGCCATAAAGACAACAGAGTGGACTATTGAGGATAAGAAAGAAATTATGTATTGTTACTATTATGTAAAAAGCCCAGAATTTCAAGACACAAGAGAGAAATTAGAGGAAAGAAATACTTCTACAGGAAAAAATGTTACAAGCTTCAAATAAAAATTTGCTTTCATTAATACAACAGAGTTTCAAGAAAAACAGTATACAGATCAAGTAACTTTGATCTCTTTGGAAAAAGAAGCATCTGAGGAAATGAGAAAATATAAACAACAAAACCTAGAGATATTTGAAAAATATAAAAAAGAAATATGGACATGGGAAAGAAAGAAAGATTTGATTCACATCCCACCCCCACCCCCAATTAGGGAAACCACCGTAAAAATTTGCAAAGCTAACTTCACACTTCTTAAGACAGAAGTGGCAAACCTCATGACACCCATGCAGACAGACAATAGAGATATGACTGCTGAATCCTACACAAATGCACTTTATCAGCACTTAAATGAGTGCATGGTTCATGCTATCCCTAACAGAACCAAGATGCTATCCTCCAAAAAAAGGAAGCCAATCTGGTGGTCCTCTGCCATAAACAAACTACAACAGAAGAAAGAAACTGTTGCAAAAAAGAGTAAAATCCGATGACTGGAGGAACTCCCTGGTCAACCTCAGTAAGAAGCTGAGATGCCTCATAAAATCTTCCAAAGCTAGTTATGAAAACAAAATTGCCACTGACTCTAAAGACAACCACAAAGCATTCTATAGCTATGTCAAGAATCTCAATGGCAACACTCAGATCTGCTCTGAGTTACAGCACAATGGCACTAAATATACAGAACCATCTGATATTGCCAGCATCCTGGCAGATAGGTTCAATGCTAACTTTACCCCTCTCACCTCCTAGAGGGCCCATCTCTATACCGGAAGAATGCAAAGTTCCTGTAATCATGGCTGCACAGGTAAAAAGCCAAGAACATAGCATCCATGGGACCTGACATTATTTCAGGTTGCATTCTACATGAACTACAGAATGAACTGGCAGCATACCTAAGTACCATGTTCAATCATAGTCTCACCTCAGGCTTTGTGCCCACTGAATGGTGCACTGTGATGGTTATCCCACTCCACAAAGGGGGAGCCACGACACACCCCAGGAACTACCACCCCATTAGCCTGATGAGTCTGGTCTGCAAGGCCATGGAACATATCATCATGGAACTCTGTCAGAAAAATATGTATTAATGTGTGTATGCTTAATGCTAATTAGAAGTTAAATGAGTTAACACGTTTTTCATTCTATTTTATATGCAGTTTTATATATAAATTGAGTTTCATATGAGAACTGAAAAGATGCTTTTTGAAACTGCAGTGTGCTTTCTGAAACTTGCAAGATGCCCTCTGACCTAATAATTTCTAGCACAGCAATATTCATGTTTATGCCTTTTGGAAATGTACTTGAGAAGCAGGTGCTTATCTGCTAGGTCAGGAATGAATGAACAATATTATATCCTGTAAATGTAATGATTCTAAACAATCAGCTCTGTTTAAAGTATGAGAACATGTACAGCTGCAGCAGCTAAGAGTTATGTAGACAAAGGATTATTAGAGAAATTAACTGCTAGCTTTGTGCTTGAATTAGCCATAGTACCTTGAATGGTAACATAACATGTATCTAACCGGTGGTAACCAAGGCCACATTGTTTTCTTAGGAAGTTTCTCACAAAAATTGATAAATCAGCAGAAATTCATGAGACTAATGGTCAATACATGATGATGAAGAGACTTGTAATTTGCTACATCAGCTTGGTAGGCAATGTCTTATTAGAAAGTGTATAAAAATGAAAGTATTTCCTGTTTCTAGTTAGACAAACTCTGTAATAGCACGTTTTTGTCTCCTTGCTGCAAGATTAAAGTGCCTTAACCTGAACCTACCGTGTTTTGATCATTTTTAAAGTATATTTTTCCTTTGACAGTTTGGTCCTTCAGACAGGAAAGTACCTCTCACTCTAGGCCTAGGTCAGAATTTGGCCCGGTGGCATGTACTCGTATGGAGAAGTAGCCAAACCAGCTCTTCTGTTTTGAAAGACCTCCGACTGAATTGTCGTTCGAAAGAGGCCAGCCACTGTTTCTGATCTGGGATTGGAGGACGAGTCAATGATCCGGTGGATCAACTCATGGAGGATCAGGTAAGGAGGAATTTACCTTTTTCTGTTTTAGATCAGGGACTAGTTGCAGAACTGTTTTTTGTCAGGAAGATTTGCATGCGCAGATCAGGGACAAAAAGGTTACTGTCTTGTCATAGATCAGGGAAACAGAATAGGTAGACAGTTATTCTAGATAAACTGTGAAAAGGTGTAAAACCATGGTACCATGTGATAAGAAGGGTTGCATAACAATTTACAGCTTAGCTAAGGCAACATGGGAAATCAGTGCATGAAAACTTCCTGAGACCCGCCCCTAACCGAAGACGCAAAATATATGCAATTACAGCGTGCCGATAATGTTAAGTACTATATGGAATGGGTTGATAAATACAAATTTGATGGTAATTTAGATAAATCTTCACTTATTAAACTCGTCAGACAACTTAAAACAGACGCAAATGTTCAGCTAAAAAAGCAACGGCAATTAGGAGTCCCTCAGGCACACAGGTGGCTTGAGGAAGCAAATCGCAGAGAACAAAAGATTAAAAATTCAAAAGCAATGTTCTTAGACAAAGAAGATAATAACTTGGTAATAGCAACAGCCCCTCCTCCGCCCCCTCCGCTTCCCTTACCAGAATATGAAGTGAGTGAACAAGCTGATCCACCTCCGCTATACCCAGCTGGTCCTGCAAAATCAAAACCATTTGTCAGGGATCCTATCGAGACTAGGTCTTGAACACGTAACTTGAGAGAGGAAATTGAATTATATGAAATGAATAAAAATTCACAAGCTATGAGTGAGGAAGAGATATGTCCACTCATAGAAGTACCAAATCCATAGGCAGGACAAGATCCGGCTCTCTTAGTTTATAGACCGCGGACACCGGAAGATATCCGGAAAGCCACAGAGGGAATTCCCCATCCGAAAGTTAATTTTAGAAAGTTCTTAGAAGACTTCCAGGGCATGATAGTAAGTTACCATTTAAATGGAGAAGAAGAAGAAAAAGTAGTTAGGCAAATTGTAAATCCAGATTGGCACATGATCAGTGGCAACTGGAATCCCCGTGACGCAGAGCTCAGACCACTCCCACATAGTAATGCAGAACTGGATAACAGAGTAAAAGGTCTGACAGACCGAATCTCTGAAAAATGGAACCTAGGGCTGATTGGACTTGCATTAATCAGTGCATACAACAAGAAGCTGAAACAGTTGATAGATATTATGCTAGATTATTAGAATGTTTTAATAACCATTGCGGAATGCAGGTACCTGAAGATCAAACACATGATTGCCCATATGAGCAACAGCTAAAGAAAGCATTCTTAAAAGGCAGTATTACTCCCATTAGCAGCTTTATTACAAAGCACATGGTAGATCATCGTACAAGTAGATTACAGTCATTACTTGAATATGCAAGACATGCAGAAAGGCATTTTAATAGCAAAAAGAAAAAGAAAGCTCAAGTATTTGCAGTAGAAGATGGGTCAGAAGTCTTTGTAGTACAGACCGGGAAAAAGGGTAAGAAAAATGCCCAGGGAAACAAACAATCTGATAAACGATTAGAAGATTTTGAAGAAAGAAAGAAAAGGGGTGAATGTTTTAAGTGCGGGAAAAAAAGGACATTTGGCAAGGGATTGCAGGCTAAATAAAAAGGTAACTACGGAAGATAAGGAAGGTGAGGAATGACTATATGATAATCAGGAATCATTGAATGAGAATAGACAGGAAAAGACAAATGCAAATGTGGTAGCAAGGGTAGAGGATGTGACAGAAGGGGTAGAGGATGTACATGAATTCATAGATGATGAAGAAAATGAAATTTTGGACTTAGCATTATTGAGCCTAGAGCTCTACTTCGCAGACACAAAACCGGAAGTTACGCTTCTGGTAGAGGGGAGGGAAGTCAAATTTTTGTGTGACTCAGAGGCTTCACGGACCCTGATACATCCTTCCAAACTACCAGAAGATTCAGAATCACCAGATTACATACTAGTGAAAGCAGCTAATGGACAGCTGTATCGGGAGCCACTCTCCCATGACATAGCAATAACTGACCCCGTTTCAGGAATGACCCAGAAAAGTAAAATTGTTGTTTCTGCAAAATGCCCAGTAAATCTCTTGGGCAGAGACTTAATGCAGATATTTGGCATAGCCGTAGTTCCAATCATGCAGGGTATGGAAGCACAGCGACAAATTGAAACTTTTGTGGTGCGACCAGAGGGTGAACCATATTATTGGTACAGCCAGGACTTAGTTACGACAGGTCCAGGGGCTGTAACCAAAGAACTGATGAACATAGCCATCAGCAAATCCCCCTCCCTTGACACCAACAAACAGCATTTGTTGCATTGTACTTTATATTACTGTAATAGACCAGGACCTGACAAAGAATACGAACAAGAGTTGTTTAAAAACCATGCTAATAGGCTAGTATTACGAAATTTGTACTGGGACACAGAAGGAAACAGTGTAATAAGTTGTTCATTGCCCGAGGAATTTTTAGCACTTTATAAATCTAATCGATTGCCACATGTGAGCTTAACTAAAAATAGAAATTCGAAGTGGGCAGACTTAGGAGAAAAAGTCATGAGGTGGGAAAAACAGACAGAGTTAGAATTCTCTGAACAAGGAGTACAGACACAGCAATTAAATTGGATAACACAAACACACCCAGCTGTGCACTCACAGGCAAGTGAGGATAGCTGAGTATTACTCTTACTGGAGGAAGAGGAAAAAGCCTTACGAGACATACCAGAGACTCTGGTTGACAGGGAAATCAGATGTAGGACTTATTCGTACAGCAGGACCAGTTACTATTACACCAAAATCAGCATTTAGACCTCAGAAAAGACAGTATCCCTTGAGGAAGGATGCAGAGATAGGGATCAAACCTATAATAGCAGCCTTACTTAAGGAAGGAGTCTTAACAGAATCTCCCGATAAACCATGTAATACACCCTTATTTCTTGTTAGGAAAGCAAACGGGGAATGGCGTATGGTCCAAGATCTACAGGCTGTAAATGACGCAGTTATACCCAGGGCACCAATGGTGCCAGATCCACACACCTTATTGAATGATTTGAAACCTCAGCAGAAGTATTTTTCTGTGGTAGATATTAGCAATGCATTTTTCCTCGATACCGATACACCCCGACAGCCAACATTGGTTTGCCTTTACATTTCAGGGGAAACGGTATACATACACAAGATTACCACAGGGATATTGTAAAAGCCCAATGATATTTGCACAAGAAATGGCAAGTAACCTGACGGGATTTATCCCACCGAAAGGTAGTCAGATTTTACTTTATGTAGACGACATTCTGCTGGCAGCCCCCACCCAGCAAGAATGCAGAGAAGATACCATAGCATTATTACAATTTTTAGCTACTCAAGGACACAAGGTGAACAAAAACAAACTGCAACTCTGGAGAAAACAAGTTAAATACCTGGGATATGTGATATCCAAAGAGGGCAGAATATTAGACGAAGACAGGAAAACAGCAATATTACAAGCACCTAGACCAACTACCAAGAAGGAAATGATGTCCTTCCTGGGAACTACCAACTTTTGTCGGAGTTGGATACCAAACTATGCTTTGGAATCTGCTCTGCTGACTAATTTGATATTCAAAAAGCTGATGCAGCACAGGATTTATTACAGTGGACACCAGAAGCAGAAGCAGCTTTCTGCAAACTGAAACAACTGATAGCTTCTTCCTTAGTTTTAGGATTACCAAACTATCATAAGCGATTTTTCCAAACTGTAGACTGTAAGCAAGGTTATATAACATCAGTGTTGACACAGCAGCATAGGGACAAACAATGTCCCAGAGCTTACTATTCATCACAGTTAGACCCAGTGGCGCGATCCTTGCCCCACTGTGTACAAGCAGTAGTTGCAGCTGCAATGGCAGTGTAGGCTTCAGCCTCGGTAGTGTTGTTCCACCCTCTCACATTGAAAGTGCCTCATGCAGTCACAATCATTTTACTGCAAGAAAAAGTAGCATATCTTTCTCCTGCTAGACATCTTTCCTGTATGACTATACTGTTGAGCCAACCTCATATGACAATTGAACGATGCACAACTTTGAATCCGTCAACCTTGCTCCTGACCCCTGCAGATGGCAAACCACACTGCTGCCTGCAGGAGATTGAGCAAAAGACGCTACTTAGGAAAGACCATACAGATGTTCCCTTGGATGATGCCGAGGTGACATACTATGTAGACGGCTCATGCAGGAGGGAATCTAGTGGGGTATGCTGTAGTTTCTGATACCGAGATTTTAGAAGCGAAGTCTTTACCACTCAACTTATCTGCACAAGAGCAGAGTTGATTGCCTTGACAAGGGCATGTACCTTAGCAGAAGGTAAGAAAGTGAATATTTTTACTGACAGCCAGTATGCTTTTTCTACTGTACATGTTTTTGCGCAGCAGTGGAAAAATAGAGGAATGATAACATCAACTGGTAAACCAATTAATCATGCACAATTTATTTTAGATTTGTTAGACTCTATTCAGTTTCCTCAAAAAGTAGCTATTTGCAAATGCGTAGCTCATACCAAGCAACAGGATAGAATTTCAAAAGGTAATGCAAGGGCTGATACAGCTGCAAAACAGGCAGCTTCAGCTTCAGAAGTTTTTCTTTTGAGCAAGGAATTACAACCTTCTGAGATTTTAGATTTAGAAATGTTAAAAACAATGCAGACACTTACTACAAATGTAGAAAAACAAAAGTGGATAAAACGAGGAGCAATCCTTGAAAAGGGACTGTACATCTCCAAAGAAAAGAAACCAATTCTACCATCTAACTTGTTTAGATATGCAGCTTTGTTGAGCCATGGGCAGAGCCATGTCTCAACAGGGGGGATGGTACAGTTAGTGAATCGAGTGTTTACGACATATGGATTTACTAATTATACAAAAAATTTTTGTGCAGCATGCCATGTTTGTAACAAGCATCATGCACAAGGGGCATTGAAACCTAGGCAAGGGAGTTTCCCTACACCACCATATTCGTTTCATACTATTTGTATGGATTTTATAGAACTGAACAAATGCGAAAATAAAAAGCACTGCCTTGTCATTATAGATATGTTTTCCAAATGGGTGGAAGCTTTTCCAACTAAAAATCCAGATGCAGCTACTGTTGCAAAGGTTCTTGTTAAAGAAATTATACCTAGATTTGGCATACCAGAAAAGATTTATAGTGACAATGGTACACATTTTGTAAACCAAACAATACAACAACTTAGTCACTATTTTGGGATATCGTTGAAAAACCACTGTGCATACCACCCCCAATCTGCAGGATTAGCAGAGAGGCATAACGGGGTGTTGAAGAATAAGCTTAGGAAATTGATTAGTGAGACACAGAAGAACTAGGTTCACGGTTTGCCTCTGGCACTGTTGAGCATGAGAACCGTTCCAAATGTGAAAGGATTAACTCCTTTTGAAGTTTTGTTTGGGAGGGCATATTATACACCTCAATGGAAACCTCTCATGTCTGCAGAGCAGGAGGCTGACAGTTCACTTGCAGGGTATATGAGGCGATTTTTGAATAACAAACTTTTGCAGTTAAATTCTGTTTCAGATACAGAGCAACTGAAATTGGAAGCAGCAGTAGCACCGGGCACCTGGGTCTGGGCGAAGATTGTGAAGAAAAAGAACTGGAGTTCTCAGAAGTGGGAAGGGCCGTACCGGGTACTACTGTCGACACCCACTGCAGTCAATATTGCGGAGCGAGCATCCTGGATCCATTTAACACACTGTAAAACTGGTTAAGAACTTTGAACTGGACATAAACCTTGAAAAGAACAAAACCAAAAACAGTTCCCAGAACAAACCACGATCCACGATAATGTCACAATGAACTTCTTTATTAAAATACAAAACGACGGTTGAGCGCTTTCATCTACCCAGTGTAGATTTCATCAGAACACTTAATAAATCAAAACTCGTCTCTTAAATACTTTAAAATACCCGCCTTGTACATCACCTGACCAATTAAACCACCTTTGAATTTTAAAGGCATAAAACAATGATTGGTAAAAACCCATATAAACAACCTTAAAGTATTGTTAATAATAATTAAAAAATCAACCAAGAAAAAACGCGATGTACACCACCAAAACTTCACTCAGTAAAGCCAAAAACGAAAGCGTGGACCAATGCAGGCTAAAATAAACCTCCAAATTTATAAGCTCACAAGTAACACAAAGGTATTTGATATATAAAATGAACGCCTTCGTAATCACAGCGTTTTCGTCCAAATGGACTTCATCAGATAAAATGCTTAATCTCATTAGGTATTTTATACAAAACCAGTATACACAAGCACCAATCATTCCCTTAATACATTTCAAACCTACAAATCAACCTACAAGCTATTTAATAATTTAGTAGCTCATCATTCTGCTTACACAAAAATACATATTTCTTTGTGTTTATATATAAATATGTAATTGATTAAATGTGAATTAAAACATTCCCAATAATAAATAACTTATTTTAAAATTCTAAACCATTAAAAAGTTCTTATATAAATGAATTGTTATACAAAAATCAAATCCTTGTGTTAGACACAAATTTACTTAAAATGAAACATAAGTGCCACCTGCTGACCAAACCAGGTAATTATTCCCTTAAATTCATATCCTAGCAGATATAATTTTCAAAAGGGGCAAAATAGAAATATATTCATTTAATCCAGGCTTTGTGTTTGCTTCTAGGGCCACTTGCCACCATAATTCTTTATAGGCAATAATTTCTTCCCAAAGGCCCCCTCTCACGTCTCTTTTTATTTGACCCAAAACAAAAAATTGGAATTTAGATCCCACACATGTTTTAGTATGTCTAAAAATTGCATTTGTTTCTTTTCCTTTTTTAACATCATACATGTGTTCATTTATACGTCTCTTTAATGTCCTTACCGTCTTTCCTACATAAAATGACGGACATTCCACACAAACAGCCAAATACACAAGCCCTGTGGATTCACAATTATAATACCCCTTGCTTTTTATACACCTTTCCCTGCTAGTCAAAAAAATATTTTCTTTATTAATAATATGCTCACACTGTTTGCATTTACCACATTTAAAGGTTCCTACTTTAGCCCTAGCTCCCATTTCATTTTTCTTAGCAATGTTAATATTATTTTCCAAAATTCCTTTTATACTTGTATTTTTAAATACTACTCTGGGTGCTATCTGTGGTAACCCATCCAAGTCCGTGAGGGCCCTAAATCTCTCCCATTCTCTTTGGAATGCAAATTTTATGTTTTTATTCAATAAATTGTATTCCAAAATCAAAGATTGTTGGAAATTTCCTTCTTTAACCTCCTCTTTCCTATTCTCTCCATTATTCTTACCAAAACTTGGTTCAAACCTCCCATTTCTTCCTTTTTCTACTTCAGTTCTTATATTTTTAATAAATTCTAATGGATATTCTCTTTCAAGGAACATTTTTTCCAACAAATCACATTCTACCTTAAATTTCCCTTCATTATTTGTCATCCTGGACCCCCTTACGAATTGCCCTTTTACTAAGTTTTTTTTACAATATAGAGGGTGGGCACTTTTAAAATGCAAAAAGGAATTCACATACGTGGATTTTCTAAAAACACATTTCAAAAGTTTTGTTACATTTTGTAATTTCCACATCCAAGTACTGAATATTTGTTTTGGAATAGTTATAAGTAAATTTTAAGAAATCTGTAGTCCCTCCAATGTATTTAATAAACTCTTCCAAATGGTCAATGCCCCCAATCCAAAAAATTATGATGTCATCAAGAAATCTCTTATATAAAGTCCAATACTTGACATATGAAGACTTCAGTACATACTTCTCCTCCCAATTTGCAAGTACTAGGTTGGCAAAGGTAGGTGCACAGGCTGCTCCCATTGCTACTCCTTGTAGCTGTCGGAAAAATTCCCCATTAAAAGTTAAAAAAATATTTTTTAACACCAAATCCATTAAACCTGTGCACACTACCTTTTCCTCAAGAGTCAACCTACTATCCCCAAAAACCTCCTCTTCAAACATCATTGTACCAGCTTCATAGGGTATAGACCCAAATAAATCAATAATGTCTATGGTTACAAAAATTAACTCCTCCTTATATAAGCTACTATTCAAGCTTCTCAATAAATCCCAGGAGTCTCTTAAAATAACTCCTTTTTGTAACCATATGTGCTTGGTCTTTACGTCCACATATTTAGCCAAAGAATTCGTTTTGGATCCTCCCGCTGAGACAATGGGTCTCAGGGGGGGATCCAAACTATTCTTGTGGATTTTTGGTATACCAAAGATGACTGGTACTTTAGACTTCTCAATCTTCAAAAAAGAGAAAGTTTTCATGTTAAGGAGGTTTTCATTCAACATATCTTCTAAAATATTATCTATTCGTTGGTAGGCTGTATTAATTTCATTTAATGAAAATTCACTATATTTAACCTCATTTCTTAATATTTCATTCATCTTTCCTTCATATATAATTACATCCATCACAACTATACCCCCGCCCTTATCGGGTTTCATTACCCTAACATCTTTGTTAATTTTCAACTCTTCCAATTTTTTATATTCTTGGGGGTTAAGGTTGTGATATGACCTATAATATTTCATACTTTTTTCTGTCTTCCTGATTTCCCTTTCCATAATAATTTCAAAAATCTTTAACTGTGTATGGATGGGGGGATTGAAGACAGATTTTTTTACTAATTGATTTTTGTTTACTTCATTCCCTGTTCTCATAATATTTGTACCTATCCCTTCTTTGTAAAATAACAATTCCAGATTCATTTTCCTAAGAAAAAGTTTCATATCTATTAAAGTCTGAGTTGAATTACATTGGATAAGTGGAATAAACTTAAAACCCTTCTCTAATAACTTAAAATGCTGTACATCGAACACAAGACTACTAAAATTGTAAATGGTGAACCCTCCTAAGGTGTTTTTGTTCTCTAATACTTCAATATCAGGTATATTTTCTTTTGGGTGGGGGGTCTCTAATAAAAAGGTCTCCCCCTTCCCCTTCTCCCCCCCGGTTCTGAAAATTTCCATACCCTCTGTTGTTTTCCCACCTCTCTCTCACAGGCCTATCAAGGGGAGGAAATTCAACATCGTAATCATTTCTACCTCTTTCTTTACCATCATCATATTCAGTATGTTTTTCCATCACATTTTTGTTGTTATTATAATTATTATTATTGTAGTACTGATTTCTATAAACTGGGGGCTTTGGGTAACTAACCTGATTTTCATATTCATGGATATCCCTCCTTAGTTTGTCCATTTTCCTATCCACCAATACTTTACATTTACTGTCAACATCATCCTTTAATTTAAAATATTTTTGTCTTTCCAATTCAATTTCAAACATTAAATCATCCTTAATAAATACATCAAGAGCATCAATCTGTGCTTGTAGGTTTTCTAAATTCCTATTATTCTCATCAATAATCAATTTAACAATATTCAAACCACATCTATTAAATACCCCTATTAATTATTTGTGAAAAATAGATCCAACTTGCACATTATTGGGGTACTTCCAAGTCCTAAGCCCTTTAGGAACAATATCCCGTTTTAGGCATTCATTCAAATATGCATTTTCAATAACAATAGTTTTATATTTATGCATTAATTTAAACAAATTGTCCATCTTTTTGTTGAAAGTATCCATATTTGTACCACTTGGTAGTCTATTGTCATTAATATTGAAACAAAATTGTACTTGGAGCCAGTCTTTCATCTCAACAGGTTTTTTATGAATAACAGTACCTGAGAAGGAATGCCTTGTACGCGCTTGTTTCTTATCAGGAAACGACACACCACCTTCCCTTAATTCTCCACAGAATATTCCCGGAGTAGCTGCGGGGTTAAAACCACTACCATTCGATTCATCTCCTTCTCCAGTAGTTCTTCCACCACAATCCAACTCCCTTTTACGCTTGCTTCTCTGCCCGCTAGCCCCTGGGTCTCCATTTCCGGAATCCGAAACGCTCGCTCCTTTCTCTTCCCTGTTCACCAGGGTTTTACAGAGGGGCGTTAGCAAGTCAATAAGCTAACTCAACTGTCCAATGAGCTTTCTAGACTGCCCAGAGTCTACAGTCTCTCCAATTCAAGCCTGCGTCTCCGCTTCCATGTAATCACAAAACACCAACCAAGAAAAAATGCGATGTACACCACCAAAACTTCACTCAGTAAAGCCAAAAACGAAAGCGTGGACCAATGCAGGCTAAAATAAACCTCCAAATTTATTAGCTCACAAGTAACACAAAGGTATTTGATATATAAAATTAACGCCTTCGTAATCACAGTGTTTTCGTCCAAATGGACTTCATCAGATAAAATGCTTAATCTCATTAGGTATTTTATACAAAACCAGTATACACAAGCACCAATCATTCCCTTAATACATTTCAAACCTACAAATCAACCTACAAGCTATTTAATAATTTAGTAGCTCATCATTCTGCTTACACAAAAATACGTATTTCTTTGTGTTTATATATAAATAAGTATGTAATTGATTAAATGTGAATTAAAACATTCCCAATAATAAATAACTTATTTTAAAATTCTAAACCATTAAAAAGTTCTTATATAAATGAATTGTTATACAAAAATCAAATCCTTGTGTTAGACACAAATTTACTTAAAATGAAACATAAGTGCCACCTGCTGACCAAACCAGGTAATTATTCCCTTAAATTCATATCCTAGCAGATCTAATTTTCAAAAGGGGCAAAATAGAAATATATTCATTTAATCCAGGCTTTGTGTTTGCTTCTAGGGCCACTTGCCACCATAATTCTTTATAGGCAATAATTTCTTCCCAAAGGCCCCCTCTCACGTCTCTTTTTATTTGATCCAAAACAAAAAATTGGAATTTAGATCCCACACATGTTTTAGTATGTCTAAAAATTGCATTTGTTTCTTTTCCTTTTTTAACATCATACATGTGTTCATATATACGTCTCTTTAATGTCCTTTCCGTCTTTCCTACATAAAATGACGGACATTCCACACAAACAGCCAAATACACAAGCCCTGTGGATTCACAATTATAATACCCCTTGCTTTTTATACACCTTTCCCTGCTAGTCAAAAAAATATTTTCTTTATTAATAATATGCTCACACTGTTTGCATTTACCACATTTAAAGGTTCCTACTTTAGCCCTAGCTCCCATTTCATTTTTCTTAGCAATGTTAATATTATTTTCCAAAATTCCTTTTATACTTGTTGTATTTTTAAATACTACTCTGGGTGCTATCTGTGGTAACCCATCCAAGTCCGTGAGGGCCCTAAATCTCTCCCATTCTCTTTGGAATGCAAATTTTATGTTTTTATTCAATAAATTGTATTCCAAAATCAAAGATTGTTGGAAATTTCCTTCTTTAACCTCCTCTTTCCTATTCTCTCCATTATTCTTACCAAAACTTGGTTCAAACCTCCCATTTCTTCCTTTTTCTACTTCAGTTCTTATATTTTTAATAAATTCTAATGGATATTCTCTTTCAAGGAACATTTTTTCCAACAAATCACATTCTACCTTAAATTTCCCTTCATTATTTGTCATCCTGGACCCCCTTACGAATTGCCCTTTTACTAAGTTTTTTTTTTACAATATAGAGGGTGGGCACTTTTAAAATGCAAAAAGGAATTCACATACGTGGATTTTCTAAAAACACATGTTTCAAAAGTTTTGTTACATTTTGTAATTTCCACATCCAAGTACTGAATATTTGTTTTGGAATAGTTATAAGTAAATTTTAATTTATGAGGCTGGTACAATGATGTTTGAAGAGGAGGTTTTTGGGGATAGTAGGTTGACTCTTGAGGAAAGGTAGTGTGCACAGGTTTAATGGATTTGGTGTTAAAAAATATTTTTTTAACTTTTAATGGGGAATTTTTCCGACAGCTATAAGGAGTAGCAATGGGAGCAGCCTTTGCACCTACCTTTGCCAACCTAGTACTTGCAAATTGGGAGGAGAAGTATGTACTGAAGTCTTCATATGTCAAGTATTGGACTTTATATGAGATTTCTTGATGACATCATAATTTTTGGATTGGGGGCATTGACCATTTGGAAGAGTTTATTAAATACATTGGAGTGACTACAGATTTCTTAAAATTTACTTATAACTATTCCAAAACAAATATTCAGTACTTGGATGTGGAAATTACAAAATGTAACAAAACTTTTGAAACATGTGTTTTTAGAAAATCCACGTATGTGAATTCCTTTTTGCATTTTAAAAGTGCCCACCCTCTATATTGTAAAAAAAACTTAGTAAAAGGGCAATTCGTAAGGGGGTCCAGGATGACAAATAATGAAGGGAAATTTAAGGTAGAATGTGATTTGTTGGAAAAAATGTTCCTTGAAAGAGAATATCCATTAGAATTTATTAAAAATATAAGAACTGAAGTAGAAAAAGGAAGAAATGGGAGGTTTGAACCAAGTTTTGGTAAGAATAATGGAGAGAATAGGAAAGAGGAGGTTAAAGAAGGAAATTTCCAACAATCTTTGATTTTGGAATACAATTTATTGAATAAAAACATAAAATTTGCATTCCAAAGAGAATGGGAGAGATTTAGGGCCCTCACGGACTTGGATGGGTTACCACAGATAGCACCCAGAGTAGTATTTAAAAATACAAGTATAAAAGGAATTTTGGAAAATAATATTAACATTGCTAAGAAAAATGAAATGGGAGCTAGGGCTAAAGTAGGAACCTTTAAATGTGGTAAATGCAAACAGTGTGAGCATATTATTAATAAAGAAAATATTTTTTTGACTAGCAGGGAAAGGTGTATAAAAAGCAAGGGGTATTATAATTGTGAATCCACAGGGCTTGTGTATTTGGCTGTTTGTGTGGAATGTCCGTCATTTTATGTAGGAAAGACGGAAAGGACATTAAAGATACGTATATATGAACACATGTATGATGTTAAAAAAGGAAAAGAAACAAATGCAATTTTTAGACATACTAAAACATGTGTGGGATCTAAATTCCAATTTTTTGTTTTGGATCAAATAAAAAGAGACGTGAGAGGGGGCCTTTGGGAAGAAATTATTGCCTATAAAGAATTATGGTGGCAAGTGGCCCTAGAAGCAAACACAAAGCCTGGATTAAATGAATATATTTCTATTTTGCCCCTTTTGAAAATTAGATCTGCTAGGATATGAATTTAAGGGAATAATTACCTGGTTTGGTCAGCAGGTGGCACTTATGTTTCATTTTAAGTAAATTTGTGTCTAACACAAGGATTTGATTTTTGTATAACAATTCATTTATATAAGAACTTTTTAATGGTTTAGAATTTTAAAATAAGTTATTTATTATTGGGAATGTTTTAATTCACATTTAATCAATTACATACTTATATATAAACACAAAGAAATACGTATTTTTGTGTAAGCAGAATGATGAGCTACTAAATTATTAAATAGCTTGTAGGTTGATTTGTAGGTTTGAAATGTATTAAGGGAATGATTGGTGCTTGTGTATACTGGTTTTGTATAAAATACCTAATGAGATTAAGCATTTTATCTGATGAAGTCCATTTGGACGAAAACGCTGTGATTACGAAGGCGTTCATTTTATATATCAAATACCTTTGTGTTACTTGTGAGCTAATAAATTTGGAGGTTTATTTTAGCCTGCATTGGTCCACGCTTTCGTTTTTGGCTTTACTGAGTGAAATAATTAAAAAATGCCTAGAACAGCAGAGAAAATCAATCTTGTACTGAAAAATCTCTGTCAGTTTGAATTTGAAACATGACCCCAATTCTGATAATACATGCTAGATGTATACTTCATATACAATAGTGCAATAAATGCATAAAATGCATGACTGAGAAACAATACCAAATATATTGTACAAGTCTAAAGTATATAACAATTGATACATAATACGTAAAATATGAAATTATTAACTGTGACAATGATATTGTGCATTTCTAGAATATACAACTACTTATTTCGAAGAATGAAAAATTATTTTATATGTTTGTTTGTGTGTATATATGGTTCCCTATCAGAATCCTGAAACACTATAAGCCTGAAAGTCAAAATCCTGAAAACTAATGACTCTAAATGCAAAATCTCGAAAATGCAAAATCCCGAAAGTCAAAATCCTGAAAACACAAAATGGACATGCTGATGTCACTGTGGCTTTGCTATTGTTAGCCCTGTGGTATTAGGTCATGCGTTGGGTCCAGGTAAGTGTGCGGTTGGTTTTATGTTAGGGTTAGGGGCGGTATAAGTGAGTTAGGGTTAGGGCGCAGGTTAGGCATGTATGCAATAGTGACACATATTGGGGTTAGGGGCGGTTTAAGTGAGTTAGGGTTAGGGCGCGGGTCAGGTGAGTGTGCGATAGTGATGGACCTTAGGGTTAGGGTTAGGGTCAGGGTCAGTTGGTAGATATTAGTGTCTTTATAGTGACATATTAGCATTATTTGTGTTTTCAGGATTTTGACTTTCGGGATTTTGCATTTTCGAGATTTTGCATTTTCAGTCATTAGTTTTCAGGATTTTGACTTTCAGGCTTATAGTGTTTTCGATTCTGATAGGGAACTATATAAATATATATATATATATATATATATATATATATATATATATATATATATATATATATATATATATATATATATATATATTTCTCACAAACCTATACCATAATTAATTTCTTATAAGGGGCTTAGTGGGAATATATTCATTAATGCCTGGTGGACTAGCTGCATTAAGCTTAATCTGCCATTTGATCTCTTTTTCCCCCAATATTGCCTTGATGTTACCCCCCCTGGGGTTGCTCTTAACCACTTCAAGGATGGCAAATTTATAGGAATCACAACCTACACTACCAACTAGGTGTTGGTACAGTGCATTGTTCATATCTTTCTTTTTTATGCAATATAAATGATCATAAATTCTATTCCGTAATTTCCTGTCCATTTTTCCGACGTAAAAGCTTGGACAGGACATGCACTTTCCTATATAAACAACATATTGGGTCTGGCAGTTTCCCTTGCAAAAATAAATCCTACTTCTAATATTGTTCTCTAAACTGATACTCTCCACTTGTAAGATGGATGAGCACTGATTGCAATGTCCACATTGCTGAGTCCCTATCCTGTTAGTGTTCCCGACATTATCACTATAATAGGACCTAATATCAATCATCTTTTTAAAACTCATCCCTGTTTTATAGACGTAGGTGGGTCTCTCACCCAGTCTATCACAGATTCCTTCATCACTAATAAGAATATTCCAATTACTGTCTATAATCTTTCTCACTTCCCCTACAAGATGTCCAAACTGTAATATACATGATCTTTGATATCCATCTCCTGATGTATTACCTTCATTTCCATTAAGTGACAATAAACGCTTTCCCAGGACAGGTATATATTTGTTACCCCATTCACGTATAACATATTCAGTGATGTCCTTGATCATAACTTCAGGATAACCTCTCTGTCTGAATAACTTGCCAATAAAGGCCATCTCGAGAATCATATCTTCCTTTCTAGAGGTCATCCTAGCAGCCCTTATACACTGCCCTTTTAAGATACTTATTTTCTGTGTATAAGGATGATTACTCGAAAACTCTAAATAGGCATTACAGAAAGTGTCTTTCCTGTAGATCTTGGACTGAAAAGTGTGTCCATCACTGAATATGTAAGTGTCTAGATAATTTATTCCTGTCCTACTGATGTTATACGTGAATTGCAAGTAGGGGGTACTACCATTAATATAATCCATAAATTTCATCAATTTCTCCTCATCCCCCTTCCAAAGAATAAACAGGTCATCCAGGTACCTGACATAACATATATACTCCTTCCAGGGTGATTCCAAAACAAATTCCTCCTCCCAATCCAATAGTACTAGATTGGCATATATGGAGGCACATGCCGCCCCCATAGCTACATCCGCTATTTGTTTGTAATGCCCACCTTCAAAAAATATAAAGTTGTTGTCTAGCACAATATTAATGAATTCTGATAGAAGGTCAATCGTATCCCACTGTAGTTGACTACGTTTGTTCAAACTATTAATAAATCTGGTCACACCATCCACTTTGGGTATGCAAGAAAACAAGTCCTTTACGTCAATGGTGACAAATAGTAAATTAGGATCCCATATATCTTGTTGGAACTTCCCTAAAAATTCCCAGGAGTCTTTAATGATATGTGGTGACAAATTATAAATGTGCTTTAACCATTGATCAATAACTTTGCCAAATGGAAAGGCTTTACTACGACTTCCTGAGATTATAGGTCTAAAAGGAGGATCCCTGATGTTTTTATGTATTTTGGGAATCCCTACAATGGTTGCCACTATGGGGTACTCTACTTTTAAGAAATTATACAGTTCTTGCGTGATTCGATCATCCAATAAAAATTCTTCCAAATACAAATCAATTCTTCTATGGGCAATATTTATTTGATTGATGGAAGTTACCTCATATTGTTCAGAATTATTTAAAATATCAAATATTTTGACAATATAATTGTCCATGTCATACAACATTACTCCACCCCCTTGTCTGCAGTCATAATCCTAATGTTTCGGTGCATGCCGTTCTCAGCGTTTGGCTGCGGATGACTGATACAAAGGGGAAGTGTACTTTTTATAGTATAATTAACCAATTTGTTCTACTTGTGCTGTTTATTGAACCAGGTATATTTCTCTTTTAAGACTCTGGTGTTTCTGGCTGTGGAAAGGGTGTTCTACCTATTACTGTAATATTATTTCCGACATATTGATTGATCAGCTGTATAGGAACTAGTTAGAAGTCATCCTTGTGTAACGGCATTTCCTGGCCAATAGTTAAGGAGGTATTCTGCCGTTTTGTCACTGTTAGTACTTCTTGTCTGTAAGTAATTGAGCTATATTTTCTCTACTGCTCTTGCTGTTCTCTAGGGAGTGGATGTATTTTAATATTGAGCGTGTTGGTGCTTCCGATGGAAGAAAGTAGACTTTAATTCTCTACACTTAGAAGTTCTAAGCTTGCATTGCTTGTGCTGCTGTTTAGTAGCACATGTTGTTTTTAGCGTTGTGGTGCTTCACAGCTGAAAGATTGCTTTCCCTGTTTGGGATTGTGTGTCAGCTGATTTCTGCTACTAAGGAGATGTATAGTTTTGATATTAGGTTTTAATCTTCCTACTTTTAATAACTACTACTATTGGCGCTGATCCCTGAATCAGGTAGACTTTGTTCTTCTAGGGTGTTGATGCTCCCGACTGTAGATTGTGAGCCCTACTTACTTATGTACAAGGATTTGTGACCTGTATTGATTGCGCAGTTGTAATTATACTGGCTATATGCCGTTTTTGGTTCTGCTGCTTCCCGGCTAATAGTAAAGGGGTTTTTCTGCTTTTCATTACTTTTAAGTAATTCTTGTCTGTCAGTAACAGTGCTATAATTTTTCCTATATTGATATTATCAGGTTTCTACTGCTTTTCTGTCCTTTGTTGCTGGTTTTCAAACGCGCTGTGACTCCCGACTGTAGAAAGGGAATTTTAATTTTCACACTAGTGTTTCTGTTTTTGCATTGCTTGGGTACCTGTATTGAAACCCTGCACATGTTTCTTTAAGCACGGTGGTGCTTCCCAGCTCTGAGACCAACTCTCCCTGTTCTTATGGGACTGTGAATCTGTTGTTCTTTAGTGTGTTGGTGCTCCGACTAATGAAAGTGGGTTTTAAACTTTGCGACAATAGGTTGTCTAAGTTTGTTATGCATACGCTGGTGTCTTGGGACTAGGTACATGCTGATTTTTTAGTATCTAAACTAAATGGTAGTAAGCTCTACTGTGGCGTGAGACATCCTTAAACTGATAAAGGCATAGTACTCTAACACTCCATTTCTCAGGGTAATCATAACTAATTAATATTTATAACATATGTTATGTTGCTTTGAACCTATTTTGTTGAAAGGGTTATAGTAGTCTTCTGTACAGTGCTATACTTTTGAATGTACCCAGTTACGTCAAATAAGGACGTTTTATTTCTGATAAACTGCTAATTTTTGCCTGCCACTAGCACTTTGTCACCTACAATTTTTGCCCTCTCTGTACTGTGCTATATTTTTGAATGTGCTTAGCAATGTCATCTAAGGATTTTGTATTCTGTGAAACTGCTATTTTTGCCTGCTACTAACACTTTGTTACCTTTAATTTTGTCTTCTCTCCCTTTATTCACCCAGCACTCCACTCTGCTAGCCCTGAACTAGTGACTGAGAATCTGTCCTGCCTGAAAGCCAAGATACATACCTTTTACTGAACCAATTGGACTCCACCCGTACCATAAGATAGAGCAAATCCTCTCCCTAAGACTCTAACTCTAAAGAACCTAGAAAGTATGTGTTACAATGACTGTAGTGTTACTACATTTTACCTATTTAATGCCTTGTAACTGAGGACTGCTCCCTAGCCAGGTCAGCCAGTACACTCACTCTATTCTACCCCCTCCTCCCACACCTCATCACTTTACCTACAAGTTAACTAAGCTGCTTAGTTTTGTTCCCCTCCTCTATTCCTTGACTTTAAAGCACACTAGGAAAGCTTATTTATTTTTGTTTCTATTCTCCTTTTCTAAGGACTCGCCCCACATATCTATCCCACTGCTCTGATCCACATATTATCTAACAGCTGGCTTGAACTTTTCTCTGTTCTCCCAGTACTGCTCACTCCTCTACTCTTACAACTACACACTCTCCTCTGGACACATCTTTACCTTACCTCAATAGTCAGCATTTCACTGATTGTTCCTGGGGTCCTTCTCCATCACTGGCTCTATCCTGCTCCGTTCGCCCTGTGGGCTCACTCTGCTCCCCTCCCTGCCCCCTATTCCCACCCGCCCCCACTACTTCTACATTTATTCATCTAAACCACTCCCCTTCAATTAATACCAATCATAGGAGCCCACACCTTAAGTTCCAGAAACTCCACACCCAATACTCACCTACACTATCCAACTTATTCATCTTAACATTCCACTACTCTCTACACTGACACAATGTCACTATTATCTACCTATCCTCAACGGAAACTCCTACTTCCATACTTCATCACACCTCTTCTTATTATACTTTATCTACTTACTTTCTATGAACACCTCCAGTACATAAACCTTTTCCACCCCACAAAGCAAACCTCCTCAACTCCCATAGCTTACACTCATTCTCATTCAAACACACCTAGTACAATAACCTACCTATCGGCAAAATATCACAGACTAAATCACATTAAATACTATCGGCCTCAAGCCAAGAAATCTCTGTTCCTTACATGTAAACACCTACAACTCACACTTAACTACCAACTCCAATCAATAATAGATGGCGATATCCAACCTAATCCCGGTCCAAGCTCTACACTTCCTACAGTTACCCATATAGCAACCCCTACTACCACCCAATCCCTTATTAGACCTCCCAACTCACTATTAATAGCCCATCTTAATATAAGAAGCATAAATAACAAAGTTGCCCAGATACATGCTCTCATAGATGTACATTCATTTGACATCCTGTGTCTTACTGAAACTTGGCTCAAACCATCTATACAAGACAATGAATTTACTCCACCAGGATATAGCACATTAAGACAAGATAGATTAGCTAAAAAGGGAGGTGGAATAGCAATACTTTACAAGTCTGGACTACAAGTTACCTCAATTGACTCTAAGCCCCCTCCAACTAGTAATGAGGAAATACTTATCTCCAAACTCCAACTCAATAACCATAAATCTATTTACATTATTGCCATCTATCTTCCCCCAGGGAATAACTCAAACAACCTAGAAAATATCCTGAATTGGCTATCAACCAACAATCCCCAAGAGACAATAGTACTCGAAGACTTTAATATAAATTGGAATAGCTGTACCTCAGAACAACCCTCTACCCATCTTAATTTACATGGCTTTACTCAAACTATAACCTCCCCCACAAGGACCAATAAACAGAACAACACTGAAAGCACCCTAGACTGGATACTAATAAATAGACATCACCTAAGCTATAAAGTAGGAACTCTCCCTGAGGATATAAGCGACCATGCTCTAACCTTCATAATCAGAGACAAGACTGATATCCAAAATCCAATTACCTATAGAGCAATGAGGAATAAAAAAAAAATGTAACCCTGATATTTTCCAAAACGAACTTAGAGCATGCAACTGGGCACCCCTTAAAAGTCTACCCCTAGAGGAAGCAGTAATCTACTTTAACAGTAAATTTCTAAACATTCTCGACCTCCACGCTCCAATAAGGACCATTAAAATTAGAAACAAACCGGCCCCCTGGCTCTCAAAAGATACAAAACAAAAAATGCTACTTAGAAATAAAATCTGGACCTTATGGCGTACTACCAAAAACCATGAAGATCACATCAAGTTCAGACAGTTAAGAAATGACACAAAAAAATCAATACTGTTAGATAAAAGAAAGTACTACATACAACTCCAAAATACCCAGCAAAGTAAACCCCAAAAATTTTGGGCAGGTATAAATACTCTCTTACACCCAGGTCGTACTGTCACCCCCCCCACCTGTAGGTGCAGACCAGGACAATCCAAAGGAAGTAGCAAGAACCTTTAACACCTTCTTCACTGAAACCATTCAGTCTCTTGCCAACCAACTATCTCCCAATAGCTCACCTCTAACATCCCATAATACTACCTTACCTCCCCCATTTCATCTCAAACCCATCTCTACATCCCCTATCCGTACCCTTCTGCAAAAACTCAAACCTACCCCCATTGCTGCCGATCTCCTTCCTGCTGAATATCTACAGAAAGCAGCAGATGCAATAGCCTACCCAGTTTCCATTCTGATTAACAGAACAATCTCTGAAGGTACAATTCCTAGAACCTGGAAGATTGCACATATTATCCCCCTTCATAAGGGTGGAAACTCTAGGGATCTATCCAATTACAGACCTATTGCCATACTTTCACCTTTGGCCAAAATCATGGAGAAATGCATTCATATGCAACTGTTAAAACACCTTATAGACAACAACTTGCTAGCTAGCTGCCAACACGGTTTCAGGCCATTTCACAGTACTACTACTGCCCTTTTATCCTTCTCCGACTGTATAAATAAAAATCGCAATAACAACACTCTATCCTCAGCCCTCTTTATTGATCTCTCCAAAGCCTTCGACATGGTTAACCACAAACTTCTCATTAACACACTGAAAAACCTGTCCCTTGATACTCTTTCTATACAATGGTTTGAATCCTACTTAAGCAATAGGCAACAAGCAGTCATGTGGGGGAACAACCTATCTCCCCATCTCCCCATCTCACTAGGTGTCCCCCAAGGTTCTATACTTGGACCACTTCTATTCACTGTCTTCATCAATGACCTGTACACTGTTATTCCTCAGGCCTCCTTAATACAATATGCTGATGACTCCACATTAATCTGCACAGCCCCAAATCCAGCAGACCTACAATCTCTTACCCAAAAAGTGTTTAACACAGTTGAGGATTGGCTACAACATCAATGTCTTATCCTAAATCCTAAAAAAAACAAACTTCTACTTTTTACTCCCACCCATAGACACACACCTCTAAACTTTACTGTCACTTCTAACAACGGAACTATTATATCCCCTGACTCTAACACAAAACTCCTAGGGGTACTAATTGACAATAACCTTAACTTTGAAGCCCACATAAACAATACCATAAAAACAGTTAACAAAAAACTAGGTTCACTATATAGAATCAAATCCTTTCTTACCCCACTAGCTAGATCTACTATTGCCCAGACCCACTTAATCTCTACCCTCCTCTATGCCTCCCCTATTTATACTAACCTCTCAAAAACCAATATGAACAAACTAGTAGTCTCCTACAACAATATTGCAAGATTTGCAACTGGCTCTACATTTAGGACCCACCACTGTATTAATTATAAAATCTTGGTTGGCTAGAGTTACCCAACCTACTTCTACTTAATCAATTAATAATTGCCTATAAAATCCTGTATCAGCCTAGTAACACACCAATTCTTACCAACCTTATCATCCCCTACAGTAACCTTAATACCCTGCGCTCAGCTACTAAAATGCTAGTACTAACACACAAAGCCAACAACAAGGCAGGGGACTCTCTATTCTCTAACACCGTTGGTAAATCCTGGAACTCTCTTCCCAGTGACCTAACCTCACTACCATCACTTACACAATTCAAAATCAGGCTTAAATCCTACCTTAAAACACATTGGCTATGCACCTGTCTTAACCCAGACTAACAACTCTTGTCTTCTCACTAAATTTCTAAATCTTAATGTCTGCATAATCTACCTGCATACTGGATTCCAGAAGCTTAACTTGTCTTTCAACTAATTTGGACTATCTCTTATATCTTAATATCTCTCTTTGTCACTCTAGTATCTTATGTTAACACACCTCTTTCTAGCGTGTTCCTGTACTGTACATTTTACTTATTTTTACCCAACTACTTATTTCAATATGTTCTTTTTTGCATAAAATAGCTTAATTGTATATAGTACTTCTATTTGTTAAACTGTGAATTTATTTACTGTTTTTATTTGATTAACGTCATACATTGTTTTGTACTCTCGAGGAGCTTTTCTCCCCGGGCCTCTGCTGAAAATGGATATGTATCCAGCTGGACTAGCCCGGTCAACAAATGTAAAATAAAATAAATAAAATAAATAAATAAAATATATGGAATCTAATAATTTTTCGACTGTGACACTCCACTGACACGAATCACCTGTTTTTTGTAATTTACTATACAGTTCATAAATTTTCTTACTGACCACCTTCTCAAAGGTTAATAGAGTATAATGCATGGGTGGACTAAAGTTGCTTTTCTTCTTTAAACAATCCACTTTTAAATGATTGTCAGTGGAATTTTGAAAAAATATACCCAAATTCAACTTTCTCAAAAATAGTTTAAACTCAACTAGGGTATCAACCAAATCAAACTTCTTTCTAGGAATATATTTCATGTCTTTCGAAAATAAATTGAAATGTTCAAAATTTATTGGGTATTGGGTGTAATTGTAAATTTTGAAGTCTCCTACACTATATACTACCCCATCAGTGACCCTGATACCAGTAGTTTCACCTTCCTGTTCTAGTAACCCCTGTGGGGATTCCTTGTTCTTCTTTCCCCTTGTCTCCATCGGTTTCCTTGCCATTTATAATTCCCCTTCCACTTTTTTTCTTGCACTAAAAAATCTTCTCCATTTGTTCCTCTCTATAAGGTTCATTAGACACATAACCCACATCTTTACCCCTGTCTAACCTATCAAATTTTACATTAATTCTTTTATTCCAATTATAAGATGTTTCATTTTCATATTGTCTTGTGTCCCTTAAAAACTTTTTACATTTTCTATCAAACATTTTTTTGCAACTACTTTCTGCATAATGAAATTGCTTAGCATGTAATTTCTCCCACTGTGGGAACAATAAAAAATTAGTTATAGCAACCTTAAGTTCATCAACATCTTTCAATAATGAACTCAACTTATTGTCATTACAAGATATAATGAACTCCATAAATTGCTTACCAAAACTAACAAACATTTTGTTACAAGTCCTTATATTGGCCTCATTTAATTAGACTCCGATGGGCTGTTTAAAAAAACGTAAACCCATAGGTACAATACCACAGTCCACACATTTACGCAAATATAAATTGTCTATCTGCAAGGCTTTTATCTGATTAAGCTTCTTTCCAAAACTAAAAATCATGTCTTTTAAAGTGATATCCTGTTCTTTTGTAATACTGTTTCCCTTACGATTATCCACAGAACGGAAATCGTAAGGCAAGTTTAAAAATTTGTCCAAATTGGAAGTAAAATGATTAGACATACCATCAATAGATACCGACAATTGTGGCCTGTTATTTGTTGCAGTTTCTTTCGTGTGCACCAAGTTAGAACCCACTTGTGAAGCATAAGTTCTTGTGGGTTGCATATGCTTGGGTTTGGCTCCTGATAGAACATATACGTCCTCCGAAACCTCACCAGATGCAATTGAAAGGTTGAACTTTCCCATATGGTTACCAACGGTTCCATTCCCATGAGAGGTACCGTTAAGCTGTGAATTGTTCCTTTTCTGGGCTCCTTGTCCATTCAGAATCTCTCCGGGACTTCCACTTCCTGTATCGGAAAGTGGTGATGTCTGTTTTTGGTTTTGTTCTTTTCAGGTGTTGAGTTCCCTGAATTTCTGTGGTTGGACAAAAACCTTGTTACTGTTGTGCAACGAGAACAAAATGACCAGGTATAGAGTGAAGAGACATTGAGCAACCTCAGAAAACTTGCATGATCATTTTGATAGCTATGCTAATTACATTGTTCTTTTTGTTGTGGCCTTTCCTTTTTCCTGCCACAAAAGTTGAACTGATCAAACGTGATGAACCAAATATAGACTGGCACCCGAACTTTAACACTTATCAGGCAATTACACGTGTGTATGCTGAGACTTTTAATGTATCGAACTGCTGGATCTGCACAGCCATACCAACAGCATATGGGGGGTTATTAATAACTGCTATCCCCCTAGGGGTCAATGAGACCTGGGAAAATATGTTTTTTGACACAGTATCTATTAAAGCGTATGATAAGGTAGCACTGTATCTGCCTGTGACACAAAAGGGAATTGTATGTTTTTATAAGAATGATACCATACAAGTGGGTTGGAGCAAGTGTAATGTAACCGTACAATATAAATGTTGTACAAAAGCAAACAATCTGGGTGGATCTTGTAGTACAGATTATAACTCATTTCTTAAATCCATGCATAAGACTCTTGATCAAGTGCAACGTAATCCTGTACTTTTTAAACAGTTATCCGTAATAGATAGGAAAATGTTTCATGCAGGGCAGTCATTTCGTAACAAAGTAACCACTAAAGTAGAGGACTGTTATTTTGTGTGTGGTAAAAAAGCATATAAATGGTTACCTGAGAATTGGTCCGGCAGTTGTTTTTTGGGATACCTGGTCCCGGCCATACGACACACTGCAGTCTTGCCTCAGGGAAATATTTGAAACACCTGAGATGTGACCAAGAAGACTGTTAAAAAACCTGAGAATCCAATGGGACAGATTGAGGCGGGCTGGAAAGACCATCATAGTGTGGGTACCAAACTTACGCACATGGACTTGAGTGATGCTGTCATATCATGGGCAGGCATATTACCTGCATATGGCACAGTTAAATCGATTTGGGAGCTGCAAAAACTGTCTAAACTTCTCAAAGTGATGAGTAATGCAACTTTCTCTGCTCTTGAACTGATAACTGATGAAGTGAATGCAATGAGAACTGTAGTGCTCCAGAACCGAATGGCTCTTGACTTCACCCTAGCGGCGAGGGGTGGGACGTGCGCTTTAATCAAAGAAGAATGCTGTGTGTTTATACCAGATCATCAGCATGAAATTAATGACCACCTTGAGGTAATTCAGCAAGTGTCGGCCATGACCAAACCAGGCCCAAACTCTCTGATGGACTTTTTCCAGAATTTGTTTGGGGGGTGGGGTTCCATCCTAATGAACATCTTGATTGCCATTGGTGGAGTTTGTGTTTGTTGTGGAATCCCCTGCATGAAGAAATTAATCAAAGAATTTATAGACATATCAGTGTCTGAGACTATGTATCAGAGTACTGAATTTGAAGAGCTGCTAGAATGTGGAACACTTTCATAAAGTTTAAACTGAATGACTTTCTTAACTGCAAATCCTGATTGGAAGAGGTTATGAAAAGAAGCAAACTGTTTATTATTTTTGAAAATAGAATTAAAAAGTATTAACAGGGGGTAATGTCAGAAAAATATGTATTAATGTGTGTATGCTTAATGCTAATTAGAAGTTAAATGAGTTAACACATTTTTCATTCTATTTTATATGCACTGTTTTATATATAAATTGAGTTTCATATGAGAACTGAAAAGATGCTTTTTGAAACTGCAGTGTGCTTTTTGAAACTTGCAAGATGCCCTCTGACCTAGTAATTGCTAGCACAGCAATATTCATGTTTATGCCTTTTGGAAATGTACTTGAGAAGCAGGTGTTTATCTGCTAGGTCAGGAATGAATGAATGAACAATATTATATCCTGTAAATGTAATGATTCTAAACAATCATCTCTGTTCGAAGTATGAGAACATGTACAGCTGCAGCAGCTTAGAGATAATGTAGAAAAAGGATTATTAGAGAAATGAACTGCTAGCTTTGTGCTTGAATTAGCCATAGTACCTTGAATGGTAACATAACATGTATCTAACCGGTGGTAACCAAGGCCACATTGTTTTCTTAGGAAGTTTCTCACAAAAATTGATAAATCAGCAGAAATTCATGAGACTAATGGTCAATAAGTGATCATGAAAAGACTTGTAATTTGCTACGTCAGCTTGGTAGGCAATGTCTTATTAGAAAGTGTATAAAAATGAAAGTATTTCCTGTTTCTAGTTAGACAAACTCTGTAATAGCACGTTTTTGTCTCCCTGCTGCAAGATTAAAGTGCCTTAACCTGAACCTACCGTGTTTTGATCATTTTTAAAGTATATTTTTCCTTTGACAAACTCATAAACAAAGACCTTGGTAATCTACAAACTCTGGACCCTATCCAGTTTGGGTTTGTAAAAGGCAGATAATGTCTCTTAAACCTGATTGACTTCTTTGAAGCAGTCACCAAAACCATAGATAAGGGTCAGGTGGTTCACACAGCTTATCTAGATCTTGCCAAGGCTTTCAACACCATCCCCCACTCTGGAATTATAGATAAGCTCACTAAACTAGGTATAAATCCTTATGTCACAAGATGGGCTGCCAACTGGCTCATGGGCAGAACCACACTGTGAAAGTAGCAGACTCCAAATCTGACTATAGGCCAGTGACAAGTGGAGTAACACAGGGTTCAGTCCTTGGTCCTCTCCTGTTTGGTATCTACTTCTGTGAAATACAGGCTAACACAGAAGGTCTTTGGTTAACAAAGTTTGCAGATGACTGCAAACTAGGAGCCATAATCAAAACTCCTAACGATGTGGACATACTACAAAAGTGCCTCACTGAGAGAGATGCCTGGTGTCAACGCCATGGCCTGAAGCTCAATGCCAAAATGTGTATTGTCATCCCCTTTGGTAAAAACTCTGTACCCATGAACTACCACATAAGTGGTAGTCTACTTAACACCGAAAGTGTGATAAGAGACCTTGGGACACAGGTGGACAGTAGTCTCTCCTTTGATAATCACATCGCCACAGTGATCAGGAAATCCTATGTGGCTCACCTCATCACAAAAGGTTTCTCATCCAGAAAAAAGAGGTCATTGTTCCCCTCTACTCATCACTCATTAGACCCATTATAGAGTACAATGCCTCTTTTGGTATATACCTCACAAGACATCTACAACAACTGGAAAGGCCACAGAAATACCTCACAAAGAGGATTACTGGCCTCAAACAGATGCCCTACACAGACTGTCTCAAAAAACTCCAGATTTACTCTGTTGCATATCACCTACTCAGAGGCGATCTCTGCCTAACATACAAAGCTATGTCAAACCCAAAGCTGTTGGACATGCTTCACTTAAAGAAATCCCAATCCCTCTGAGCTACACACTCTAGGGACCTAAACCTTGTCAACACAATAAACAGAACATGCTGGAGGGATAGATTCCTGTCCCAGAAACTTCCCATACTTTGGAACAGACTACCTATCTATGTCAAACAGAGCTCCTCATTAGCACTCTTCAAGAAAAATCTTGATGATTGGATGGAAAATAGGAAATTCACCCCAGGGATCACTTATGTGGCTCTGCTCGACAGGGGCACAGGAAAATAATTTTCTTGGGTGGCAAAAGCCAGGATACCTTTTTGGCTAGGCTTATATAAGCCCTAGGGCTAATAGCCTAGTACCTACCTATGAACGTATATGGTGCAATATTTATGCAAAGGAGAAAGCCAAGTTAACTAATATGGAGAAGGTAGTCTCAAAGATATTCAAAGAAAAATACAGGCAAAAGTATCCAGATATGGAAAATTTCACAATAAAAAGATTAAAAGCACAAAGATTTAATGTAGAAAAGACAATTAGTAAAGCAGAAGTTAAAGAAATAGAGGTTGAAGTTCTGGAGTGCCTGCAAAGTGAAGGATTTAATGTAGAAGGTCTAAAACAGATTACACCACAGCAGGATGGAGTGAGTCCCCAGAATAAGGAAAAGCAAGATCAGGAGATGTGAAAAAAATATGGACATGCGAAAGGAAGAGAGATTTAATATGGTGTAATATTAATGCAAAGGAGGGGGTGGGAGGATGGCAGAATGGTTAAGGTGTTTACCTGGCAGACACAAGGTACAGGGTTTGATTCTCACATGGGGTAATTGGCTAAGCTTAAAATGGCCCACAAGGGCAATTAGCCTAGTACTAATCTATGAACCTATGAACCTATGAAAGCAAAACTAACCAATACAAAAAGAGCAGCACCAAAGCTATATGAAGAAAAATGTAGGCAAAGGAATCCGGATATGGAAAACTTTACAATACAAAAACTATGAAAACTAAAAGGAAAGTAGAAAAAGAGATGAGTAGTGGAGAAGTCAAAGAAATAGAAATTGAGGTAATTGAACAGCTGCAAAGAGAAGGATTCAGTGTAGAAAATCAAATGCAGAAAGTACCACAACAGGATAGAGCAATGGCTATCCAAATTAAGGGGAAACTAGTGGAACAGGAAGTAACTGGTTAGGTGCCATATCAAGATATTTTGGAGCCTTCCACAAGAAACCAGTATAAACATTCACTTGAAGTTAGACAGCAAGGGAAGGAACAGGAAACTGTGGAAACTCTGATGCAGTCAATGCTAAGGAGTGATAGGCCAGTGAGTTCCCATATGACAGAGCAATGGATGGCACAGGATGAAACTGAAGAGAATGTGCCACAGGAAGATGCTATAGAACTTTCTATAGAATGCCCACAGGAAATGGAGAACAAGGGATGTGCCCTCAGTTCAGAAGAAAATGAGCTAAGAGAAGAGTTGCTTAATTTAATAGACAAAGACAGATATATCAAGATCAATGAGAGAAACAGACTGCAGAAGGTTAATAAACCCCCAAAAGTCAGAAGTTAGGGGTTAGGGTTAAGGGTTAGGGGTTAGGGTTAGGGTTAGAGTTATGGGAATAGTGTCCATTCAGGAGGGCTCGGTTAAGTGCAGAGACCCTCCTCAACACTTGCGCCACTTCGATGCGAGAAACATACCATCAGCTGTGCGCTTAACTAGCGTCGGTTTGCGAATGGCAGGGTCAACCGTGTGCAGATTTTGTTTTTGAATTTTCCCTATTTTCATGTCAGAAACTCAGAGCTTCAAGTCTGACACCGCCAGATTGGGCTGTTTTGAAGCTAGCCAAGTCAGATCATGCAGATTCAACCATGTTTATTAAAAAGAAGACAATACATAAAAAAGAAAGAGAAATCACTGTTAACCACAGTAGTAAATAAAAAATAACTGCAAAAATAACAGAAAGGAAAATGATACAAAAAATGCAAACAGCAACTGTTAAATCACAGTAATAAAACAACAAAAAGAAGCAGCTGTTGAATCACAGCAAGAATACAACCACCAAACAACAATGAAAATCTCAAGGCAAAAACATATCTGTATAACCTTTATGCGTGAGCCAACACTTCAATCTGGAAATCAGAAGAGGCACTGGTATACAGTGATTGGTGCGTTGCTCGACGCACCTAGCTGTCCACAAGAGGTACAAGGCAGATACCAGAACAAAATCAGTGCGCCTTAAAGCAGGCGTCCAAAAAACCTGGTAGTTCCCATAAAGGCACTTCTCCAGATTAAGGGGAAACAAAAAGGGAACAGAAAAGACAGCCTGAAATGCTGTCCAAAATCCCGCACTCCTGGAACAAGTGAAGAAGACATGGCCAGCCGTTTCAATTTCAGGACAGCCATGGAAACAGGTATCGAGTACCCGTAAACGACTCCTGTAGTTTGCTAGTACAGGCAATTTATTCAAGGCACACCTCCAAAGGAAGTCGTGCCAGTGAGGCACACACGAGAGAAACAAACGCCTCTGCCTAATACCATGGAGACGAAAGGGAGGGTAATGTTCAAAGGCATCAATGTAAAAATGCAGGAGAACAACCTCATACCACTGTTGTCTAGATAAAGACAAAGCAAAGTCATGCAACCTGTACCGAAAGAGGATTAAACGAACATCACGATGTTTGGTGGACAAAGCACCCAGAGGCCTTTTCCCATTCAAACACGAATGCCAAAACCCGGCATCCTGAGCCAATAACAAGGCTGAGAGCAAGGAGGGAACTTCAGCTCGAAGATGTGCAAACACCCTGTAAAGAAACAACAGATGTAAAAAAACTATCGGGTGTTTCAGAGAACATCCCCCTTTAGTTGGAGGAGCAAACAAAATTCCCCTACGGACAGGCTGTATATTAGCCCTCCAAAAAAACATAAAATATGGTTTTATCAAAGCCTGTGTCCATGCAATGGGAAAAAAATATACAGAAAACACATAAAGCAACTTTGCTAAAAGAAAAGTAGTCAGGATATACACTTTCTTTCTGTATGATAAATGAAAAGAAGACCAAAAAGGCAAGCCTGCAACAGCTTTCTGCAACACCGTCTTACAACTAGCAGTCACAAAGGGCAGCATACCAAATGGTACCCCCAAGATGTGAAGCCCAACAGTGGTGGAAGGGATGCCCCCAGTATCCAAAGAGGACAATGCCACATTGGAAAAAACCACAGACTTAGAGAGATTCAAACGCCAGCCCACCTGCTGAAAAAGTGGAACCAAAACCCCATGGAAGAGGTTCTGAAAAACTAACAAATTTTCTGCAAAAAAGGAAACATCATCTGCGTACGCAACTAAACGGGGAATCATCACCCCAGCACAGGAAAAGGAGTGAGACGGCATACCAGTGAGTGCATTAAACCTATAAAAAACTGCACCAATAACCAAAGCAAGCAGGTAGCTATTCAAGGGGCAACCTTGGTGAATCCCATTGCGCATGGCCACAGGAGCCCCCTGCCACCCATTAACCACCGGGACAATCGTGGTGCCCCCCTGAATAGACTGAATGCATCCACGAAAAATAGGACCAAAACCAAAATTATCCAAAATATCATTCAAGACCGAATGAGAGATGCTATCAAATGCTTTTGCAATATCACAAGACGCCAAGATTGCCCCAGGAGACATCATGATATCCTTAGTCACACACTTAAAAAGTAGCAATAGGTCCCAGATCGGCTTTTCAGAGATACCAAAACAACCTGCAGGCAATATATGATGTAGCTGCACCTTAAGACGCAATTGCAGAACTTTAGTGAACAATTTATAGTCACAATTGCAAAGTGCGATGGGCCTCCAATTGGAAAGATCTGAACGGTCCCCTTTTTTCCACAAGAAATGTAAAGCCACTCGCAAAAACTGAGGGTCCTGTACACCTGAATGCAACCATTCATTGAACAACAACACTAGAAACTGCAGTTGAACATCAGTAAACTGGAGATAAAATGCATATGGTATGCCGTCTACCCCAGGCACCGTATCAGACCGTGCAAAGAGATGTAAAGCCTCACGTAGTTCAGCTATGGTAACATCCGCATCTAAACTGTGTGCCAATGCAGAAGACACAGCCGGAATCTGCCAATCAGAAGCAGAACCCGGAATGCCCCCATACCACTGGTGCAAAAATTCTGCCACTACTGATAATATACCATGTTTATCATTATACAAAATGCCAGAGCTACCTCTCAAACAACGAATAAATGAACGGGTATGCATCGCCTTTTTACCAAGGTATGGCAAAAACTCCTCTGCACTGCCTTTAAGGGCATGAGCCAGGTTATACAACTTAGTGTGAACCCTCGCTTGGTGTAAAGATTTTAGTTCTTGCAGCTGTTGCAGAGCCGCAGGGATGTCTGTATTCCGAAGAAATTGGAAGCGATGAAAGGTGGCAGCCGTGGCCTCTTTCACTTCCGAATGAAAGGACTTGACAAAAGGAAAGTACGCAGAGTGCACCTTTTCCTTATAGTCCCCCCACCAAGCAGAAACTGAGTCATAAAGAGGAAACAAAGACAAATGGGAGTACCAAAGGTCAGCAGAAACAAGTTGCCACCTTTCCTTCTTCAAATATACACTATGCATACGTGGGTACCCCTTTCCTCTCATACGAGAGATATCAGCACCAAATGTGTAAGACATCAGTAAGTGATCCGTAAACTCAGCCAAAAATGAGGCTGAAGAAACACATTGTAAGGAAGAATTATGCCAGCAAAAGTCTATAGCAGTGGTCGTAGTTCCCCTATGATAAGTGAAAGCAGGCATAGGTCCCATAACCAACATGGCACTCCGCAACACTTTTAAACAATGCCTAACATCAGGATGAATACTGGTAGGCCCTTCCAACAAATGTAAATTAAAATCCCCACACACAATAAGAGGATGGTCCCCAAGTAAATAAGGAGCCAACAACGTAAAAAGGGCATTCCTATCTGAATGTACGGAAAAAGCATAAAGAAACACAGTACGTAAAATAATGTGTCCAAAAGAAAAATCAACAATCAAAACCCTCCCTGGAATAACGTGCATTACATCCCTCACAACAAACAATTGAGAATTAAACATTAACACCAGACCTGAGTTACGATCCCCACCCAGAGACCAAACAACTGAGCCCCCCCACAGAGTAGTCCACTGAGCCTGAGCCTCCTCAGACACAAGTCCAGTGTCAATCAAACAAAGTAAATCAGACTGCAAGGTACGAGCCCAGTCATAAATGTGGAGCCTTCGTTTAGCAGAGACCATAGAGTTAATATTACAAAAAGCCACTGTAAAGGGATCAACCATCATCATATCCGTGAACATCTTGTCCGCTTCGGTTTATCCTTAGTCCCTTTCACAGTCTGCTGAGAGCCAGGATCAGGCTCAGGAGGAGGAGGAGGAGGCAGAGATGGTGAAACAGAATCTATGGACTCTTGGTCATCCAGAACCATATCGTCATCTGATACCACTGGAGAAGCAGGCAGAGATGTGAGAGGAACAACCTCACAATCATCGGACATATCTTGGTCAGAAGAAATGGGATGAGACACAGACAGATCCAACAGACTCCCACGGTTGTGCACGATCACAGCAGTCGAGACTGAGGAGTCATTTGCAATGGTAGCATCAGGCAAAGGCAGGACAGCAGTGCCAGAAGAAAGAGATGCAGAAGTCATAGCAGGCAAAGGACGGGCCACGTCCAGCAAAGGAGTTGAGGCAAGATCCATAGACAAGGACTTAGCAACAGCAGGAGGCTCTGCAGAACTGGAAATCACTGGTTGGGACACCTGCCCTGGTGGAAGAACAGCAGCAGGCACGACATTGCTATCCGCTGAAGGGACCTCTGAAGGTAAAACCACAGAAACAGAAGGCTGAGCAGAGCTAACTGGAGGAACAGGTGCAGGTACTGAAGGCACCGGAGGAGCTGGAGGAACAGCTGTGGGAAATACCAGGGGGCATTCATTCCAGTGATGCGGCCCCTCACACTGTGAACAATGATGCGGACAAGCCCTTGAAAAATGGGAGGTGGAACCACACTTTGAACATTTCTTGAGGGGGCATGCTGAAACAACGTGAGAGAAATCCCCACAGTAAAAGCAAAAGCGGGGTTGTCCCACATAACGGACTATGCCCCTCTGCCCAGAAACAAAACAGACACCTGGTATGTGCTTGATGCCTTCAGAAGAAGCAGACATGGTAACCCACGCCTCCCATCCCCCATCCCAAACACCAGGCAGTATCTTAGAAGTAGTCTTTGTAACAGAATGGACCACAGAACAAAACTGCAACAAATATGCTTTTACATCACTGTCCGAGATATAAATGGTCCGAAAATTCAAATGAATTTTCTTCTTCAATCGAACATCCACATCAGAAATGCTATACAGGTTCCAAGGAGCCCTCTGTCTGTTATTTAGAAAGACAGAGGAAAAATGTAGAGCAACAGCAGAGGAGTCAAAATAAAAGTCAACATAGGGTTCAGTACCCCACAGCACATACCCACTGATATCTTTTAAGTGCACTCCAGCTGGAGCCAGAACCCCATCCCATAAATGTTGTAAGTCCAAGGAAGCATTACTCACAGTTTTTATATGAACAAAAGGTCGCTGAGTAAACCGTGAAGGCTGTCCCACTGCAGAAGCAAACGACTTCCGAGTATGATCCACTGCATCAGCAACAGCAACAGAAGCAGCCTCCTTAGAAGCTGCCGAGACAGGAAAAGCAGTCAAAGGCCTAGACACATCAGGCCGGAAAGGCCTGCCAGTAGCAGTAGTATGTCTCCCAGAAGAAGCAGCAGATACTGCAGCATAAACAGGAGAAGCAGTCCCAACAGCAGTTTTAAACTTTTTAGCAGTGCCAGAAAAACTAGCACCCTCAGAAACTGTAGTGCTAGGCAAACCAGTAGTTTTAGTCACAGAAACATCAATACCAGAAGGTTGTTGCAACATACCAGCTGCCAAAGAACCGGCAGGAGGTGGAAAATCTTCAGCAGCCTCACTCCATGACAGGGAAGCAGCAACTTGAGCATCTGAAAGAGACAAACTGGAAGCAGCATTTTCACCTTGTTGTACACCAATAAGTGCAGCATCCGACACCGATGTACTTTCCACAATAGCTGTAGTATCCATAGAACCCTCAGAAGTCGAAATAGCAGAACCAAAAACTGAAACAGCACAAACAGAAGCTGCTGATGCAGCAGGAACCTCCACAACGGCCGCCATCTTGAAAATGGGCGTGGCCTAATGCAGGCAGATTCAAGGAGGTTTTCAAGGTTTACTCATGGCAGAGCTGAAAAGGTTGTATTTCCCCTTTCGGTTTCTTAGGGTCAGGGAAAAGGTCAGTGGGAGTATAGTTAACTGAGCAGACCTTGCTCAACCCCTCGGCTGCTTCGATTGGCATCTTCTGGCAGGTCGGCTGCACTTAACTCTCGGGGGTCTGGGTTTTACGGTGTCCACCGTGTGGACAGGTGAAACTACCAACGTTAGGGTTAGGGTTAGGGTTAGGGTTAGGGTTAGGGTTAGGGTTAGGGTTAGGGTTAGGGTTAGGGTTAGGGTTAGGGTTAGAGTTATGGGAATAGTGTCCATTCAGGAGGGCTCGGTTAAGCGCAGAGACCCTCCTCAACACTTGCGCCCCTTCGATGCGAGAAACATACCATCAGCTGCGCGCTTAACTAGCGTCAGTTTGCAAATGGCGGGGTCAACCGTGCGCAGATTTTGTTTTTGAATTTTCCCTATTTTCATGTCAGAAGCTCAGAGCTTCAAGTCTGACACTGCCAGATTGGGTTGTTTTCAAGCTAGCCAAGTCACATCATGCAGATTCAAGGCTGTTTGCAAGGTTGACTCATACGAGAGCTGAAAACGTTCTATTTCCCCTTTCGGATTCATAGGGTTAGGGAAAGATCAATGGGAGTATAGTTAATTGAGCAGACCTTGCTCAACCGCTCGGCTGTTTCGATTGGCATTGTGTGGCTGTTCGCCTGCACTTATCTCTTGGGGTTCTAGGTTTTACGGCGTCCACCATGTGGACAGGTGTAACTACTGATTTGCTTACTTTATTTCAAAGAGCGGGTGACCGTCATCAGTGGGATTCACCTCAAACCCTCTGGACATTAGCTCCCTAATAGTCATTTTGGTGGACTCACTTCACTCAGTGCCGTCTTTGAATGGTGGTGTCCACCGTCTGGCAGTTTAACAGATATGCTGATTATGAGGGGATAGGGGTGAAGTGACATTCTGGGACCCCTGTCAGATTGTCCACCCTATCGGTGGAAGTAACATATGTGAGCGGGTGCACTTAACTCACTTCGGACTTCGAGCAGCGGGGGCAGAAATATCTGAGTCTATACTGTGAATCTTAGAGTTATGGGAATAGTGTCCATTCAGTAGGGCCCGGTTAAGCGCACAGACCCTCCTCTAAACTTGTTCCCCTTCGATGCGAGAAACATGCCATCAGCTGCACGTTTAACTAGAGTCGGTTTGCGAACGGCGGGGTCAACCGTGCGCAGATTTTGTTTTTGAATTTTCCCTATTTTCATGTGAGAAGCTCAGAGCTTCAAGTCTGACACTGCCAGATTGGGCTGTTTTCAAGTTAGCCAAGTCAGATCATACAGATTCAAGGCTGTTTGCAAGGTTGACTCATAGCAGAGCTGAAAAGGTTCTATTTCCCCTTTCGGATTCTTAGGGTTATGGAAAAGGTCAGTGGGAGTATAGTTAATTGAGCAGAGATTGGCATTGTTGCTTGAGTCGGCTACTTATCTCTCAGGGGTCCTGGTTTTATGGCGTCTACCAACAACGTTGGGGTTAGGGTAGTTAGGGTTAGGGTTTGGGTTTGGGTTTGGGTTTGGGTTTGGGTTAGGGTTAGGGTTAGGGTTAGGGTTAGGGTTAGGGTTAGGGTTAGGGTTAGGGGTTAGGGGTTAGGGTTAGGGTTAGGGTTAGGGTTAGAGTTATGGGAATAGTGTCCATTCAGGAGGGCTCGGTTAAGCGCAGAGACCCTCCTCAACACTTGCGCCCCTTCGATGCGAGAAACATACCATCAGCTGCATGCTTAACTAGCGTCGGTTCTGCGAGCAGTGGGGTCAACCGTGCGCAGATTTTGTTTTTGAATTTTCCCTATTTTCATGTGAGAAACTCAGAGCTTCAAGTCTGACACTGCCAGATTGGGCTGTTTTGAAGCTAGCCAAGTCAGATCATGCAGATTCAAGGCTGTTTGCAAGGTTTACTCATGGCAGAGCTGAAAAGGTTGTATTTCCCCTTTCGGTTTCTTAGGGTCAGGGAAAAGGTCAGTGGGAGTATAGTTAATTAAGCAGACCTTGCTCAACCCCTTGGCTGCTTCGATTGGTATCGTTTGGCAGGTCGGCTGCACTTATCTCTCAGGGGTCTGGGTTTTACGGCGTCCACCATGTGGACAGGTGAAACTACTGATTTACTTACTTTATTTCAAAGAGCGGGTGTCCATCATCAGTGCGATCAACCTCAATCCCTCCAGACGCTCGCTCCCTAAACGGCGTTTTGGTGGGCAGACTTAACTCGGTGCCATCTTCGAATGGTGGTGTCCACCGTCTGGCAGTTTAACAGATATGCTGATTATTAGGGGATAGGGGTGAAATGACATTCCGGGACCCGCGTCAGATCGTCCACCCTATCAGTGGAAGTAACATATGTGAGCAGGTGCACTTAACTCACGCCGGTCTTCGAACTGGCGGGGTAGCGAAATACATGAGTCTATGGAAT